>NW_022196898.1:60363144-60377515 GCF_008632895.1 Mastomys coucha | reverse complement strand
TTTTTTTGTCTGCTAAAATTCTCCAAGGTCAGCTCTGGCAGAGCTCACAGGACAGCTATATATCAGGCTCCTGTCACCAGCAATAGTATCCTGTCTTCTTGGCACCAGCAATAGTATCTGGGTTTGGTGTCAAACAGATGGGATGGATCCCTAGGCGGGCAGACTCTGGCTGCCCTTTCTTTAAGACTTTACTCCACTCTTTGTCCCTACATTTCCTTTTGACAGGAGGAATTCTGGATTATTATTTTTGAGGTGGGTTTCATATGATCTATGATTTGTATCATGAGTATTCTGGGATTTTCTCCTAAGATCCACTGATCAGTGAGTACATACCATGTGTGTTCTTTTGTGAATAGGTTATGTCACTCAGGATGGTATTTTCAAATTCATCCATTTGCCTGAGAATTTCATGAAGTCATTTTTTTAAAATTGGATATTTTCTTTATTTACATTTCAAATGTTATCCCCTTTCCTGGTTTCCACCACCTCCTAGAAACCCCCTATCCCATGCCCCTTGCCCTGCTTCTATGAGAGTGTTTCTCCACCGAACCACCCATCCTGATTCTCTGCCCTCAATTCCCCTACACTAGGGCATCTATCAAGCCTTCATAGGACCAAGGACTTTTCCTCCCATTGATTCCTGACAAGGAAATCCTCTGCTACATATGCAACTGGAGCCATTTGCACTCCTTGGTTGATGGCTTAGTCCCTGGGAGCTCAGTGGGTCTTTAACAGCTGAGCAGTATTCCATTGTGTAAATGTACTACCTTTAATGTATCCATTCCTCTGTTGAGGAACATCTGGGTTGTTTCCAGCTTCTGGCTATTATAAATAAGGCTTCTATGAACAAGGTAGTGTATGTGTCCTTGTTATATATTGGATCATCTTTTGGGTATACGCCCAGTAGAGGTATAGCTGGGTCCTCAGGGAGAACTTTTGCCAATTTTCTGAGAAATTACCAGACTGATTTCCAGAATGGTTGTACTAGCTTGCATTCCCACCAGCAATGGAGGAGTATTCCTCTTTCTCCAAATCCTAACCAGCTCTCTCAGAGCCTGACCAATACAGATACAGATGTACACAGCCAAACATTGGACTGAGTGCAAGGACTCAATATCAAACAACCAGACCCCCACAGAGCTCCCAGGGACTAAACCACCAACCACAGGGCACAAATGGAGGGACTCGTGGCTCCAGTTGCATATGTAGCAGAGGATGGCCTTATCTGGCATCAATGAGAGGGAAGCCCCTTGGTCCTGTGGAGGCCTGATGACCTGTAGGGGAATGGTATGGCTCTGAGGTGGGAGTAGAGGTGGTCATGGGGGAGCACCCTCATATATGCAGGGTGTTGGGGAAGGGTATAGAAGATTTGTGGAGAGGAAGCTGGGAAGAAGGATAAGATTTGAAATGTACATAAATAAATATTCTCCAAGGTAATACAGATCTAGCCTTCTATAGGACGATTTTTAACAGATAATAGGCAGAATATGTGCTTAGAAGTGTATGATACAAAATCATAGATCATAGCTGCATAAATCATGCGTCATCTTACACTTTAAAAATTAATATAACACACAGTAATGTGGGGAGCCGCAGATGCCACCTTATATATTTGGCACCTGGTCTCTGGCCAGAGCAGAGAGCATTGAGATAAACAAGCCTTAGTTGGAAAAGCTGAGTGCCTCTAGTTTGTGATGCAAGCTGGCATGATTTCCCGCAGACTATTTTGCTTTGCCATGTAGCCAATGCTGATTGGGACCAGGAAAAGTATTTAATTCTCGAGGGCTGGGGACTAGAAAAGAGAGAAAGAAGAAAAGGAAAGAAAGAGAAGGTAGTAGAAAAGAGAAGGAGGTAGTACAAGGTTCCTGAATAAACTGCTTGGAGAAGAGTTCGTGGTTGCCTCCTTATTTCCGCTGGTCGGTGAGGCAGCGACACAGTAATACATTTTCAGCACATACGTGCTAATTCCAAACACATTGAGCCTTTCACTTGAAACAAAATTCCCAAAGGATATTACCCTATTCAGCATGTATGTGAGTGGCTGCTTTGAAACTCTCAGAACTATAAGCATCACTTGAGTCTACCATCAGTCCTCTTAGCTACTCTGGCCTGGGAGAGAGTCATTTGCTTTTCTTTTCTTTTTTAATACATGGTTAATAAGAAAAAGACAGCTATTGAGTGTGTTTAACAGGATGAGGAGAGTTGGTATTAGAGAGAGTATAATTGAAATGCAAGTGATTGAAGCATAGCAAAAATCACCAGCAAAGGCGGTTATTACTCCAGCCAAGAGTTCACTTTAGCCTTCAATTACTTCCTGTAATTTCTGGCAGAAGCCTTCACTAACTCTCTCGCTGACTCACAGGAGACATTTGTGATATCAGAATTACTACTTGAGGTTACAGCCCTGTGACACTGTTGGGCTCTTCAAGGCATGTCAAGCACAGTAATTATATTTACTTGAAGTCTCTCACCTTTTATTCTCATGTCCGTTAATCACACACACAGAGCAAATCTATAAAGTGTGTGAATGTGAAATAAAAAGCGCGAGTTTAAAGGTTTTGGTCAGGTACACACAATTATGCCTGGGACTCTATAGTAGTGTAGTCCTTACACATAAAGTGATGTAGCTTTTAAACACAGTATAATATGTATGATAATACAGTGTGCTAATTTTATATCAAAGACTTTTCTTATATTATTTTGAAATAGTACTTGTTTCCTATAACTGTACCTATCAGAATTACTCTTTTACAGAAAACTTACTAAACACAATTTAAAATAACAGTAAGTGAAATATGTTCACCTTTTGTAAAAGATCCTAACTGGAAACACTTTGAAAATAGTATTTCTGAAATTTCTTCAAACTGATTTCAGAATATTTACATTTAAATGTTTATTCATCTATTTCATTAAAAATAATGAATTTTGAAAAATGTGTGTGTGTGTATAAATTTGTAAAGAGCCTGAATAAAAGCACTATATTCTCAGTTTATAAAATTAAGAACCACTTATATATTTCTAATTTCTCATAGTTTGGATTACACAGTTCCTATTACATTCATAAGAATAATGTAAATAAACAAAACCAATACTTAATAGTAATATATTATGAAATTATTTGGTAAATCATTAAATATTTATTTATGGTATATGTTTTTAAATTCAAAATAATGCATTCATAAAAGCCATTAAAATAGAATTAACATTTTAAAATACTAATGTAAAGTAACCATTTCTCATGAAAGAAATAAGCATTAGATAAAATAAGACAAAAGGACAGTGCAAAGACTGAGAGAGCTGATGTTTAAATGACAAGGATGAAGATCAATACTCAGAGTCTATAAATACTTTCTAGCTGGAACAATGGCTCACTAGCTAGGAGTGCGAATATACTAAAGGACCTACTCTAGGTTACCTGCTCATAGCCACCTGTAACTACATCTCTAGGGGATTTAACATACATTTCTTGCTTCCACAGGTACTCATACACATAGCAGAGACTCACACATACAAACACATTTAAAAATCTTCATTTTTCTATTAAAAATATGAATTCTTTATACGTTCCATATTTTAGAATAAAAGTAATTGCTTATGCCCACAATTCAGAAAATAAATATTTATTAATCTTTTGGTATTTATTGAAAATAAAATAAAGCATGTTACTTCAGTCTCTGAGTACATATTTGATTTGCTCAGTTGATTTACAGGGACTTTTTCTTCTGATCTTCTCCAACGCCTTGCTCTGTTTTTTAAATTGGTTATTTTATTTATTTACATTTCAAATGTTGTCCCTGTTCTCAGTTTCCCCTCCACGAACCACCAATCCCATTCTCCCTCCCCTTTGCCTCTATGAGGGTGTTCCCCCTACCCCACAATTCCTACCTCACCCCTCTAGCATAGCCTTACAGAGGTATCAAGTCTCCACAGGACCAAGGGCCTCCCCTCTCATTGATGCAGGACAAGGCCATCCTCTGCTACATATGCAGCTGGAGCCATGGGTCCCTCCATGTGTACTCTTTGGTTGGTGGTTTAGTTCCTGGGAGCTCTAGGGGTTCTGGCTGGTTGATATTGTTGTTCTTCCTATGGGGTTGCAAACCCCTTCAGCTCCTTCAGTTCTTCCCCTAACTCTTCCATTGGGGTCCCTGGCCTCAGTCAGATGGTTGGCTGTGATCATCCACATCTGTATTGGTCAGGATCTGGCAGTGATACCAGGCTCCTGCCAGCAAACACTTCTTGGCATCAGCAATAGTGTCAGGGTTTGGGGTCTGCAGGTGAGATGGATCTCTAGTTGGGGAGATCTCTGGATGGCCTTTCTTACAGTCTCTCCTCCATTTCCTTTGTCTTTGCATTTTCTTTGAAGTATTACTCAGTTATTAAAAACAATGACTCCATGAAATTCAAAGACAAATGAATGGAACGAGAAAAAAAGATCATTCTGGGTAAGGAAATAACTGAAACACAGAAGAACTCACTGATAAGTGAATATTAGCCCCAAAGCTCAGAATACCTACAATACAACTCACAGACCGTATGAAGCTTAACAAGAAGGAAGACCAAAGTTTGGAAGCTTTAGTACTATTTAGAAAGTAAATAAGTAATCATGGGAGATAGAGGGACAGAGTTACCTGGGAGGGAGAGTGGAGGAGTGAAAAGATAGGGAGCTCAGTATCTGGTGTGGAAAGAGACAGAAGAGAATGACAGAGGGTCAGGAAATTGAACAGAAATATGTATCAGTAAGGGATGGGGAACTGGGGGTAGCCACTAGAATGTCCCAAATACCAGGGAAGCAAGAATATCCTAGGTCCCAACAGGGGTGGCATTAGGAGGAATACCCAACAAAGGAGAGATAGAGCCTGTAGACACCACATGAAGTAGATAGGCATGGCTCCCTGTTGACTGATCAGGTCACTCATCCATCTCAAAAAAATTAACCTAATCCCTGGCTCTAACATTCTTTCTTCTTTCTCTTCCTCAAGGTTTAGTCAACTCTGAGGGGAGAAATTTTATGAAAACATTCCGTTTAGAAATTTCTCTCTGTGCATAATGTCTGGCTATAGTTTTTAGGATTTGTTCTTATCTGTTGCATGAGGAAGCCATTCTGGTGATGACTGAATAAAGCAATGACCTATAAGAGGAGCAGCTTTTCACTAGTAGTCATTTTATCACAATCTTTTTATTTATTTTTTTATTGATGTTTGCTTTTAAGACTAGGGGAATTTGTTTTTTCCATTGTTTCCTGGGCTGTCTTCTTTTGGATTCCTGGTTACCCAAGCACTGTCAGGTTTGGCTTCCATCTGAAATTTTGGCTGATAAGAAAGTTAACATGGAAAATTAATTTTTTTTTAATTAATCATCGTATTCACTTGCACTTCAAATATCCCCTTTCCAAGTTAGACCTCCACAAACCCCTGTCTTATCCCCCTCTCTCCCCTCCCCTTTACATCCACTCACCCACTTACCCACTCCTGCCTCATGGCTCTAGTATCCCCCTTCACTAGGGCATCAAGCCTCCACAGAACCAAGGGCCTCCCCTCCCACTGATGTCAGATAAAGCCATCCTCTGCTACATATGTATCTACAGACCTGGAGCCATAGATTCCTCCATGTATACTCTTTGTTTGGTGGTTTAGTCTCTGGCAGCACTGGGTGGTCCATTTAGTTGATATTGTTCTTCCTATGAGGTTTCAATGCCCTTCAGCTCCTTCAGTCCTTCCCCTAGCTCTTCCATTGGTGTCCCCTGGCTCAGTACAATGGTTGGGTGTGAGATTCTGCATTTTTATTGATTAGGTGCTAGTAGAACCTCTCAGGGAACAGCCATACCAGGCTCCTGTCTGCAAGGCTCCTTCTTGGCATCAACAATAGTATGGGGGTTTGGTGTCTGCAGATTGGATGGTTCCCTAGGTGGGGCTGTCTCTGGATGTCCTTTCCTTCAGTCTCTGTTCCATGTTTTTGTCCCTGTCTTTCCTTTGAACAGAAATGTTTCTGGGTTAACAATTTTGAAATGGGTGGGTGGTCTCATCTCTCAACTAGGGGCATGTGTCTATCTACTGGAGGTGGTCACTACAGGTTCTATCTCCTCTTGGTTGTGTATTTCTGCTAATGTCATCCTTGTTGGATCCTGGGAGTCTCTAGCTTCCCTGGAGTCCAGGACTTTCTAGTGACTACCTCCAGTTTCCAATCCCCCACTGCTACATATTTCTATTTGATTTCCTGATCCTCTGTACTTCTCTCCTGACCCTTGCAACACCTGATTCTGACCCTCTTTTAATCTTCAAACAATAACTACTTCAGGTTCCCAAGTAACACCATAATTGCCATGAGATACTCTTTCTATAGGAATAGATGATGTATTCCTTACATATATTAAACATTTATTCTACTTCCTTACAGTCTAAAATATATAACCTTATAATGCTAGACTTTATATTTCATTATTTAAAATGCAAAAATATTAAGGATAAAAATTATTTTCATAATCATTTTTACTTTTATACCATTTATACTTTCAGAGATATGCGATAGAAAATGTTCAGTTGTATAAGAAAATCATACATTAAATGGAAGTTTGAATTTGTTACTTAAGTTCTTTGACAGACTAAGGCAGGGGATCATCAGTGTAAGGTTTTGTTTGTACTATCTGGTGTGGTAAAAACCAACCTGAGCAAACATAGTGAGACTTTGACTTGAAATAAAAAGTAGATAGAGGATTATATGTGTAGCTCAGTAATAGAGTGTTTGTCTAGTGTTCAGAAAACTCTCAGTTTAATCAGCAGTACTGTAAGAAACAATTCATACATCAAGTTGTTACTTATGGGTACAAAGTTGTTAACTGAAAAACTGTAACACGGGCTTAATGTGTCAGCTTAGGTAAGCTATAGTACTCAGTCATTTGATTAAGCACTAATCTTGGTGCTGCTGTGAAGGCATTTTCTAGATGTGGATAACACCTATAATCAATTGACTTTAAGTAGATTACTTTCTACAATCCTGGCTTCATCCAATCAGTTGAAAGTTAGTAATTATAAAGGTGAATTTCCCTAAGGAATTATGCCTCAACATGATAATATCACTTCCTGGCCAGATGTCTCTGGTCTGACAGAGTGTCTTGTAGATTGATGACTTACTAATTTACATAAACACATGAGCCAATCAATAGGAGGATATGAGTTGACTTAAGTCTCTCTCTCCATCCTCCCATCCTCCATTCCACACATACATAAAGCAACTAATCTGCTTTAACAAATTCTGAACCACAAGCAAGAGCAGGTAGTTATTATTAAAGAATTATCCTTTACTAGACATAAACAAAATTACTCTTGCCAATGTTTCTTAAGCACTGCAGTACATCAATTATTTATACAGCATTCACATTGTATTAGATATAATAATACAGTATTTTTGCACTACATAAGTGATATGTATAAGTTCTAATATGTAGTAAATCCTTACATGAATGGTCCTAAGTCTCCATATTTTGCTGTCCTTAAGGGTGACTGTAGAATGCTCTCATGGAAATAAGGAGGGATTATTTGTATGTATTATCCTCTTGACTCTGTCTGTGTAGGGAATTCTGTATATTATCCAGTCAAAGATATAAATCAAGAAGAGGAATGTATTGGTTTTGCAGCAGAAATGGAGAAATATATCATATTGCTTTCTCATGTATCTTTGAATTCCATCCTCTGGTAGGATATCCTGCAGTTCAGTTGCTCTGTTCATTCTCTGTTTTCACATCCGGTTGTAGTCATTCTGAGACTCTTCACATGAAGTTACTAGAAAAAAAGGGGAGGGCTTAGAGACATACCAAAATATATTATGTAACTGAAAAAATATTGTCCAGTTATCAGACTCTGGATTCAGATTCAGGTCTGTATGTCAGTGTGAGAATACAGCATATACTTTTTTCTGTACATCAAAGCATTCCTGCTTCAGATGTTCAAATTCTCACCATTCCAGGTACAGCTGACTTAAAGCTAACTCTTGGCTGACTTTTCATTAATTTCCAGATTTGGGATTGATTCAACTAGTTATATTTTATTGAGGAACTAGTTCTTCAATCTGATAAAGAGTCAATTACCTACAGAAGAGGATGTGCATTGTAGTAACCTTTCACAAATAGTTGACTGAGTATATCCTCTATTTCTTTTCTTTTTTATTCTCATTGTGATTTATTGTTGTTTTTTTTCAGGATTTGAAAAGAAGGAAAGATTGTAGGAACCAGGGAATGAATAACACCAAGAAGTATGCCTTCCTTATACAACAGGAATAATGCACAGATGAATTCAATAAGATTGTGAGAGCCTACACAGGACATTCATACGTCTAAGCCATATAGAGACCCAGGACTCAGAGAAATTGGACATGATTTCCCAGTCCTAACTCAGGAGGTAACTACAATTTACAGCTTCTCAGAAAAATAAAAGTAAGTTGTTATGTTTTCAGATGTTTTTGGTGTGTATGTATGTCTATGTTCTGCACTTGTTTTTGTTTTTTGTTTTGTTTTTGTTTTTACCTTTCTATTTTTCCTTTTTCATTTGTTTTCTAAGAAAAGGAAGAATGAAGTTATGAAGTTGGATAGGTAAAGGTGGTGAAAAATATCTGAGATGAGATAAAAACTACTTCACTTGTATACATAACATATATTATCTGTTAAAAACTAAAGTGAACAGGTTGAAGTCTATTTTATTTTACTTTAAATAGATAGAGATAGAGATACAGATACAGATACAGATACAGATATATATTGGGGCATGCTCTGGGCCATTCTGCTTTTTGTAATAATGAGATTATAATATAATTTCAAAATTCATACGTGAGGATTCTATTTTTATCATTTTACCTTTCTTCTTCTCTACCTACCAGCTTCTCCTATGCCTGCCCCACTCAAGTTCAAGCTCTTTTCTTCATTTATTATTGTTTTATACACATATATACACATTTATTACTGTTTAATATACATACACACACACATACAAAGGGTAGAAAGCATTACTTTATTTTACTACTGTACTTTATGAATGTCCTGAATTACTACTATTTCTAGAAAACCTTAAGGCTACAACATAACTTAGCCTCTTTAATCATGAACCTTCTTATAAACCAAAAAAGTTCTCTATCACACACTTTATATTCCAATCTTGGATTTAAATGTTTTAATATAATATTTCTTCAAACAATTTGTTATTAACAAAAATACTTTTTATAAAATACTTTAAAAATCCTTTTTTTATTTTGTAGCAGGCATGATGGCTAAGCAGGAGAAGGCAATTGCTGTCTGGCCTGGGAATTTGAGTTCTTTTCTATATTCCCCATGGAAAAGACACAAAACTTACTACTAATAGTTTTTTTTCTTTTCTTTTTTTGACTTCAACTTGTAAGGCATGCCATACATGTCTCACTGCACATACAAATACACAAAATAAGTAAATGGATCATAAAAATAAAGTCCTTTATTTGAGAAAATATAGGTTAATATATACCCTCAACTTTCTTAAATGGAAAAATACAGATACAAATGCTACATGAATTATTATTTAGTAAAATAATAATGAAGCATGGGAACTTGGGACTAATAGTGAGCATGCTTTCTTAAAAAAATTGCCACAAAAAGCAAATTTAAAAAATCTTCAAAAGTTTCATTATTTGAACTTCACATTAGAAGGAGGCTAATTTTACAGATGTATAAGTGAACTAATTAGAAACATGAATATGAAAGCATAGTATGTTGGTGTTAAAGTAGATTACAGCAGACATATACATTTAGTTTCTAGAAGACAAATATCTAAATCACAGAGGACTAATTAAAATTTCCAGCCTGCAAGAAAACAATTTTCTAAAAACAATTAAATTAATTAAAAATTGCACATCCCTTGAACTCATTGTATTTCACTTAACTGAGGACAAAATATCCCCGAGAGAATGGGAGTGATCAGATGTGCCCTAACCTTTTCATGAATCAATTTCCAAAGGATGTGCACCTACAAGAATTAGAGAATCCCATGTGTGCATTTGTAAATGGTCATTAAGGCTAATGAGTTTAGGGACAGTTGTAATTCCAACACTATTCATACTTCTCCAACCATTTCCTTCTTAAGAAGGGTGCTTATAAAATGTATGCTCACCAGCTGTATTTGAAAACTAAACAAAGTTAATGGTCAATACAGGGTAGCTTTCTTCCATATTGTATAAAGATCTTTACTTCCGAATACTTTTAAGTCAAATTAATATTTTTACAAAGGGGTTGCATGGTTATAGTTTATGTTTTCCACACAGAGGCTGGAAAGATGACAATTATGATGGAGGCCACTAAGAGAGCTGGTATTTTGCATGGAGCAGTGAAATTAATGACAATCTGATCGACTTTCCAAAAGGTCTCCATGAAATATTAAATATGATATCAAAACTGTCTTTGGAGATACACATATATATAACTCATATTTTATGGTGCTATAAAGAACAAAAGAACAATGAAAGAATGAATGTAATGGAGAATTACTATCAGATATAATAAAATGGGAAAATGTATGAGAAAGTAGCATAGCACAGACATCACAAAACATTTCACTGAAAGATTTCTGCACAGCCACAGCCATATTGTGGGTAAAGCATGTTTGCACAATGAATGCTGCACAGTAATAGCTTGCAATACAGATTCACTTTGGAAAAATGTACTTCACTCAATATTCTAGTTAGGTCATTAAAAATATAAAAAAGCAAAATTATCTAAGTTAAGAGTCTCATTAAAAAGTCAATGATAAGCAACAGGAATTGTATGGATTTGCAGCTATTCTGGAGGCCGGAGATCAGTTGTCAGTGCTTGTGTTTGGTAACTCACAACTGGCTAACTCCATCTCCAGGGGAACAGACACCCTTCATTGATTTCTTCAGCACTGATGGACATGTGGGATAGTTTCATACAAACACACACATGAACACATACATAAAAATGAACCATAAATAGTAAAGAGCAATGATGTTAAGAAAAATGAAGTTCACAGAAATAAAACCCTCAAAGCCAATTTTTACTCTATTGGAGAGAGAGAGAGAAAGAGAGAGAGAGAGAGAGAGAGAGAGAGAGAGAGAGAGACAGAGAGAGACAGAGAAACAGAGAGACAGAGACAGAGAGACAGAGAGATAGAAAGACAGAGACAGACAGAGACAAAGAGAAGATCTACTCAGTATCAAGAATAATAAAGAAAAATGGAACAAAGAGGCCAAGAGGACTAATTATGATAAAATTGATGAACTATGTACATTAGATTAATTTTTTAAAAATTCAATCAAGCCTTGTATAAAAAATATGAATACCCTTATATCTATTAAGTAGAATCAATGTCTTATCTTCCCAAATAAAAAGAAATATCAACCAAATGAACAGAAAACAGACCCTGTGTTTTCATTAATGGATCCTACCAATCATTCTAATTATAGAAGATAGAAATTCTCTTGTATCTTTTAGAGAATAAAAGAATCACAGAGACTCATTAATCTAAGAACTGGAGATATGTATTACTATGTGAAAGTTATTAGTCCTCATTCTTCATGAACAGAGATGTGAACAACTGTAGTATATAAAAGACACAAATCAATAGGAGATACATCAATAATATAATAAACTTATTAGACATACATCCATTGTTACTAGATGAAGAAACATGAGTGCACAAAAGAGTGTCTATTAGTAAATGGGGCTAGAACAACTAGAAAAATATTTGTACACTGGCAAAATTCAGTGAGATACATCCTTTCTTTCCTCTTTCTGTGAAATCTACTCGAAATTAATCATCCATCCTATCTGTAAATTGTGAATCTCTCCTGCAAGATAACAAAGAGAAAATTAAAGAATTTGTGAATTGAACACATGTTATATTAAATATTAAATATTTGATTTACATAATTAAATAACATTTTCTTAAGTGGGGCAGTGGTGGCACACTCCTTTAATCCCAGCACTTGGGAGGCAGAGGCAGGCAGATTACTGAGTTAGAGGCCAGCCTGGTCTACAGAATGAGTTCCAGGACAGCCAGGGCTACACAGAGAAATCCTTCTTGAAAAAACAAAACAAAACAAAAAACAAAACAAAACAAAATACTTAGTAAAACCATTCTATGCCAGGAGCTTCTAAATAAATGGAGAAGCATTACTTTTTTTTTTGTTAACATTAATAATGCTACCAATGCAGACTCAGAAATAACTTACAATTCTAACAACTTCTCTAACAAATACAAAGTGCTGTTAGGATTGTATACTTATATCAAACAATTTTCATCTGTCTTCCTGGTATTATCCTGTCCCCTGAAGACTGGTCACTCTTCACTTTTTATTTGATTGCCAAGGTTTGATTTTTTTCATTACATATCTAGGCATGAAATGATAAAATTGTATGGCATTCTTTGTCTTACTAGTTAAAGGATGCCTGGACTATTAAATTGGCTGAACTGTTTACATTAGCACCTGCTGCTATAGCAGCACACTCAGAAAACATCATATTAAGGAAAAGAAGACCAGCACACAGGGTTTTTGATTACACTGATACGAAAATAATGGGACCCTATACAGGCTTCAAGAAAGATTCATTAATCCACTTATGAGTAGAATTGTAGAAGTTGAAACCCTACAGATACTCCCAAACTGTAAGGTAATATGTCTCTCCATGAAAGTGTTTGTGTGTTTACCTCAAGCACTCCCTTTGATTTAGCTTAGACATGCAGCTTTGAGGAATTGCCTGAAGGTACAGAATATGAAGACAGTTATGGTTCTGAAAGAAAGCTTCTCTTTTGACTGGGCTTTCACAATTAGGGGTAGCTTTCAGTGAGAAGTGGGAAAATAGATTGGGTTACCAGCAGAGAAGAATCTGTGTGAGTGGTTGGGAGAAAGATTCCTCTCCCACAACAGTCTAATGTGCCAATGCTCACTAGTAAGGCTTGCCCTTTAAATGACATTGAAGTCTTTATAAATATCATGACTTTTATTATGAATATTTTTTTGCCCAGATTTATCATACCAGCATCTTAAATACATTTACTTATGGAGTAGTTTTCATATGACTCTTCAATGTATTTAATAACTAATTTTCCAGATGATCAACTTTTCAAATTTATCAATTTATGAATAAAAAACCAGTCAAACATCACAAAACATTAATCATAGCTTCATAATTTGAACATAGCATGCTTCTTGTGAGCACTTCAATGATTGAACACATGTCACTGAATTAAAGTGTAAAACAAATTTAGTTTTATCCACAAAATCTCTCTAACAGTTTAAAGGTACTGTTTAAAGGTACTGTAATACATAAAAAGACTTTACAAGTAAATTAAGAAAGACATTGCATAACAGAGTTGGAAGCTTTGGATTAATTTCTTCATGGTTGAGGGTATTCAATGAGACTAGAAAACTGTAACTTCAGTTTGGAAATACAAACTGTAGGTTTGTAGCCTTAAAAGGATTGAGGTTAGCTGGGTGCCTTCAATCCCAGCACTTGGGAGGCAGAGGCAGGTGTATTTCTGAGTTCGAGGCCAGCATGGTCTACAAAGTGAATTCCAGGACAGCCAGGACTATACAGAGAAACCCTGTCTCGAAAAACCAAAAGAAAAAAGAAAAAAAGAAAAAAGAAAGAAAAGAGAGAGAGAGAGAATTGAGGTTATTTAAATACACTGAATCTTTGAAAGAACCTTTCAATTTTTTTTATTATTATTGAAGCTTTTCTGTAAGCACCAATACGAAAAGATAACAAAAAGCTCAAGTAACAGCAACTTCACGTGACTTTTTAAAAAGTATAAAAATACATTTAAAAAGAACTAAAAAAACTTAATAACACTATTTACTTATTCGATAAGTAATTAGCGTGAGTTTATTTTGTTAATTTCTGTCTGGTTTTCTAAAGAAAGTAGTATGTGTGTGTGTGTGTATGTGTGTGTTTGGGTGTGTTTGTGTGTCTGTTCTCTTCACTAAAACTGGGAAGAAGCTTTGAAGACTATTCAAAAGCTGACATAGTCAAAATAAGATGGAGTAAGAGTTTGTGAGTCCAATATGCATCATTCTTGAGTGAATGCTTATATCATGTAAGCAAACAATATAATTTGTAGAAAAAAATTTCTGGCATGCAAGCAGTTTATTATCATTCACATGGAATGAGTAAATATTTCTGTAGTTTCATATGTTTGTACACATGTTTACATATACACAATGCATGTGCAAACACAATATACAAATACATATATACTGACGTATGTTTTCTGCCTTATGAAGGGATTATATCTTAATAAAACCTTTGACAGTTTAGAACAACCTAACTTTAATCATTTCTTTTGTACTAGTATCTTATCAACAAGCATGTCTTAGCCCTGAATTTCTTTTTTTTTTTTTT
>NW_022196898.1:60344538-60355230 GCF_008632895.1 Mastomys coucha | reverse complement strand
TCTGACCGGAGCTTGTCCTGTCCCTGACGCCCTGCAAGACCCCTGCAACTTGTGGGGTCTGTGCCTCCTGGGTGGCTGCTCCCGGCTTAGGAACTCACCTGAGAGAGGATGGCGGCTCTCACTGGAGTCTCCGGGTCAAAGTGGTCCCTGGAGGCAGACCCTCCTCGTGCAAAGGAGGGGCAGCTAAGGTCGCTGATCCACCTCTGGTGCATGCCTTTAATGCCAGCACTTGTGAGGCAGAAGTAGTGGATTTCTGAGTCTGAGTCCAGCCTAGTCTACATAGTGAGTTCCAAGACAGCCAAGGCCAGTTTGCAGATCCAGTAGCACATTTAATGAAGTGGTGGCCCAGTTCTACCCTTTCTCTGGTACATCAAGTCTCTATATTATTAGGTACATCCTCTCCCACTGAGGCCAGACTAGACATTCCTCTGATACATGTGTGCCTCCTAAAGCCACCATCACCTCTCATGGAGCATACGGGGCACAGCACCCTTCCTAATCCTCAGGGGAGGCCTGAGGTCCTGATGCCATCAAGACTTGAAATTGTGCCCCTTACAGGTCTGTTGTCCCTCGCTGGGACAGAATTACTTCTATGACCAACAGCTGCGTGTGGAGGAGGAGGTCTTCTTGGCTCCCATCTCATGGTGAGGGTTCTGGGAGAAGCTGATGAGGCGTCTCTCAGGCCGTAGCGGCCCCGGGATCCAGCCCTGAATTTCTTAAATATGCACAGAACATTATTAGTTTGTCGCTAGAAAATTACTTTAATGCAAAGAGAACTTTACAGTTTATTGTTAAATACTGAGTATAATTTATTGCATATCAGTTTGCAAGAGAAATACTAGCATCAGAATACCATGCAAATGAACCAGTAGGTCTCCTCATCACCACCTAGCTAACTAGGAGCTCAGCCTCTCTGTAGTCACTGGTCATTAAGAACAACAATTATAGAATATATTTCTTATATGGGAAAAGGTAAAACTTTGAAATTTGAAGAAAAATTCCCTCTAAAAATGTGAGAAATATTTTTGTACCATTGTAGGCTATACTCTATCATGTAATGAATTATCACAAGTCCAGGTTTACCTATAATATTTATTTATTCATTTATTATGTGTTAGCATTTGTAAGTATATATAATTGTATGTACATATCTTATATACTATAGACTTTATTTATTAATTAATAATTCAGTGTTTATTCTATAGAAAATCACTACACATTTACATATGTATGTATATATTTATTGTCTAAAAACAAGATAAATTTCTGAATATATTTACCTTTAGGAATCAATGTACTGAGCATTCATTTTCAGAATTAAAATGAAACAACTTATTTCTATAACATTAAGAACACTATGGTGACGGTGAAACATGCTTGTAATTCTAGAACACAGAGGTCAGAGGTTGAGGAGTAGTGGATCCAAGAGCAGCCTGCTTACATAGCAATGTTCAGGCCAGCCAGGGTTACCTAGCAAGAAAGTGGGGCAGATCAGGATATCAATAAATTCAGAATCATTTTGTAACACCAGAAGTATTGATTCACATGTAACTTTTAAAAACTTCATTTTTTTATATCCAGTGTGTTCATTGATTAAAACACCTAATTTCAAGACATTTGATTTTCAAACCCTAAAGTTAGTAAAAGGGAAATACACTATGATCAACTACTATCTTTTATACATTCATAGAAAATACCTACTTAATATCTATATAAATTGCTTAAAATTCTGAAACACATAGTGTAAGAGAAAACTCCTTTTTCCTCTGGTTCCTGAAATCTCTCTTCCTACTTTTCCACAATGATTCCAGAATCTTAATAACAGCTCTGTAGTTGGACTTAATATCAGCTCAATAACAGGGAAATTATGTCTGGTATTTTATTCTTAGATAACTATACAGGCCAGTGAAGTTATGGATCTTCGAGGAGAACATACAATCACCATTTTACTACATCAACAACACGCCTAACTGTATTCTAAATATGTGTCTTTCTACACATAGATAAGTGTAATTCTCAACATGGAAATAGACAGAGAACCTAACTGTAAATGTTTAATAACAGTTTGTCAGTATAAAGGGATTCAAGTTAACAAATATATCAACCACAGACATGATATTGACATTGGAAAAGATTAGATGAGGGAGAAAGGAGAATGTGAGGGTTTGCTACATTACCATCCAAACAATATTGGACCAAAAAAATTACTCAAAACGTTTAACTAACAAATAAATAGACAACATCCCAGGACTATCAAGCTAACATAACTCAAAATACATATTAATTTATAAACTTTCTCATTTTTACATACTAATACTCATGTAATAGAACACAAAGTCATGATAAGTAAAACAGTTCTATGAAAAATGAATGTTAAGTATAGTGTTTGTTATCTATTTTGATAATGTTTTGTTCTTTTTTCCAAGTTATATCTTCCTTGATACACCTTTTGTAATTATTCTGAATAGCACTACAATGTTGTTTGAGCATTACCCTGCTTTCAAGGATGCATTCACATCTGAATGAGTACACATCTGTTCTGGCATGTATTTTTCCACAGTCAGTGTCTCTAAAGTAAAGCTCACTCACCTGAACAACGTTAAACATTGAAACTGGGAAAGTGTGTTAATGGATATTAATGGATTATAGTATTGTTCTGCTAAACAACAAAGTTGCTTTTGAAATGGGTCTTTCTAAAGATGCAAGGATATGTGGTTTTAAGTGTAAAGAACAAAGGTGTAGAGAATAATTATACCTGGAGCAATTTCACACAATACTAATTTTTTTCTCTCAATAAGGTGACCTCTGGGGCACCTTTTCTAAGAGACTATTTTGGGAAATAAGTAGAAAAATGACTAGTGTTAGAAACTCAATGTGATGATTATAACATTATAGTCCTATTTCAAACCTTGAGACAAACTTCAAAAATTCTCTATTAGGTTGATATTCCATGCATGAAATTATGTATGTTCCAATTTATCCTCAAGATAATTAATGAAGCCATAAGTTTTTAATAAAAGTAAAATGCTACAAGTCTTTATATTTGATTTTTTTTCAGGAAAATGTGTTCAGTGTTATTTCAACTTTTTGACTAAGATGTTTCTTATGTTCTAACATAATTATTACATAATTATTCTTCTATTCTGAAATCAACAGTCAAATGTTTTACACATGACTAATATTTTTTTGAAACAGGGTTTCTCTGTGTAATCCTGGCTGTCCTGGAACTCACTCTGTAGATCAGGCTGGCCTGGAACCCAGAAATCCATCTGCCTCTGCCTTCCAAGTGCTGGGATTAAAGGCATGTGCCACCACTGCCCGGCCAATAATTTCTTTAATAATTTACTTACTTGGCTTTACTATATGAATATTTTGAAATTATTACCAGTTGAAATGAAACAGTTATTGTGCCCACATATGTTGATGATTTATTGCATGCCACATGTGCCTGGCTGTACATCTGTCCTTGAGCCCTAAGGTTTTAGCAGCTGTCTTTGCAGGGAAAAGCATGTGCCCCATTATACTTATACCCAGATTGCATTGTGATTCTTTCCTATCCTGTTAATCTGAAATGTGTTTCAGTTTAAAATGATTCACTTGCAACCATTTGTGGTGCAAATGGTCTATAGTTCCAAACTCAATCTCAGACCCTGAACAAGACAGAGCTCATGACTATGGAACATTGTAAGGCAAGAGGTAAGACCCAGGAGGAATATCCTTCAGGGAAAAACAAAAGCTGCAGAAGAATTAAGATACAGATCAAATATGCTATTTATTTAAGCTCTCCTTGCAGAATCATTACTAGTAACTATTTTAATGATATATAAAGAGCACCAGAAATAATAAAAAACAATTCATTCTTTTTTATTGTTATTTTTTTTTTTATTTTAACACTCCAGATTTTATTCCCCTCCTGGTAATGCTCTGACTGTTCCACTTCCCATACCTACTCCCTGCCCCCTGTATCCATTAGGCTGCCCCCCAACTCCATCAGACCTCTTTCACTCTTGAAGTAAACCCAGAGTATTGTGTCTCTGGCTACTAACACTCTGCTTTTCCAGGTCCATGGGTCTGATTGCCTAGGCAAGTGACAGTGACTGCATGGTATCAGCAAATAACTATTTTAGAAGAATCTCAGTATCTTGTACTCTAGCCTTTTCCTGATCTTTCTTACAACTGTCCTTGTTTGCTTGATTGTTTGTTTCTTTGTTGTTGTTTATTTAAAATCATATCAAAGAAACATTTTAAATGCAATGATTATCAGTCACCCTCAGATAAAGCTTAACTATTGGAAAAATATGCATTTTTTGAACATATATGATAATTCTTACCATCTTTCAAGCCTGACTGCATCAGAGGATCACATATTTATAAATGATTTTCAATTGCTCAGTTAAGTATACTACATGTATGAGAAATCATGTCATGTTTTGTCATGATGTAAAACTACAGAAGCCAAATTCTCTTAAATTTTCATGCTATAATACTAATATATATATATATATATATATATATATATATATATATATATATACAAAACATAAATCAAAGTAAAACAACAAAAACAAACAAATAAATTGTGAGTTGTAGAGGAATTTTAATCCAGCAATATAAATTCTCTGGCTGAAATACAGACACTACTTCAGTACAGACCTTTAATCCCAAATAATGAAGGTAAGGTTATTTTGTGGAATGAAGGAGCCGTGTGAAAGTGAGGTCTAATTGAGAATCGACAAAGTGATGAATCAGAGAAAGATTTGATAGAATGAGTTAGAGATAGGTTATGCTCAATTCTCATGAGAATAGTACAGTAAAGAAAAGCTATTTAAGACCAGTACAGGAAGAGAGTCACTCAGTTCAGTTCAGGTAGCTTATTTGAAAGCAGGTTAGTTCCTAGATTTCAGAAGCAGTTTTCTAACCAGGCCACTTTTACAGAGACAGATATCAGAGAATACAAGCTAGACACAGGTTTTTGTGGTCTAGCAATCACCACACAGACCACTCAGACACCAATTTCAGCCAAATAAGGCTAGTTTATTGAATGCACACTCAAAACCTGATAGACCAGAGATATAGTCAACACTCAGGAGCTGATTTTGCTACCCCCAGCCCAAATCCTATAGAGCTTTCAAACCTGAAATCCACAAACATCTGTGTCAAGTTATTCCAATAATCAGATTAAGGAGCAGGAGATTTCCTTGGGAACATTTCTTTGTTGTATTTTTGTTGGCCCAGAGTCTCTCTGTGGCTGATGCTGGGTCTCTCTGCTGCTGATGCCTAGGGCTGCACAACCAGATAGTTAAAAGGAGGCAATGCATAATTGTGAGATATTTTATTATAGGAAAGAGAAAATAGGCCAGTTATGACTGTGGAGAAAGAGAGAGGAGAGGAGAGGAGAGGAGAGGAGAGGAGAGGAGAGGAGAGGAAGAAAGAGGCCAAGAAAAGAAGAGAGCAAGGGAGGAAGAGAGCAAGAGAGCAAGAAAGTAGGAGAGGAATCAAGAGCAAGAGAGAAGAGCAAGAGAGGAAGAGGGCAAGAGAGAGAGGAGGGGGCAAATTGCCCCTTGTATTGTGTGAGGTGGGGCTATCTGGCTGTGGTCAGATGACTGGGGGTAGGTTCCAGCTAGAATGCTGGGAGCATGGGGCATTGTATCCATGACAGAGCACACATCTCCTGCAAGGTCTGTGAGAGATTGTGACTGAAGCAGGAGACAGGGTCCCAGGAGTCATGACTGAACTCCTTCCATCCCTTGCAGGCAGAAATTATCTCCCACTGGGTTTCAGACCTATACTCGACTATGCCCAGGTTGCCAGAACAGATCAATGAATGCCCCACATATTTTTATTCTTTTCTCATTGCTTGGAGTATTCAACTGTAAAGGGGTATTTGTTTTGCCTAACATTCATGTCTTAACTTCCCAACCCATATGTACATGTCTCTTTCTCTCAAATAGGATAATAATTACCAGAGAGGTCTTAGGAACTTAAATTTATTTAACCCCTGCTCAACATGGAAGTTTGACTCCAAATTGTGTCTAATATTTGTATAGGTGTCTCTTTTAAGTTTGTGTACATCCCAAGGTCAGTTTATAAAGGCAAGAAACCATGAAAGCTCATATATAGGTGTAGGAAGTGTTGCTAAGCCATTGATTTGGGTCCAAGCTTATTGTTGCTGACTATACAAAGCAGATCCAACTGAATTCTATTGTGATAGGTTTCCATGAACACCAATGCACAGAACACAACAGAATAGTCAATCAACTCTGACAAGAGAGTTTCTTAGTAACTGCACATGAAAAATTTTTTTTATAACATTAATAAAAGCATACAGTTGCTGGTAGATAGGCAATAGTTATCTAGGCTTTAACAAGGCAAAAGCAGAATGAGTCAAAGAATGAGAAGGAACCAGAAAATTAGAACAGATTTATAGAGTTAGTTGAAGTCCAAACAGCAATTTAGTCAGAAGTTGTTAGAAGCCAGGTTTTATCAGTCATTGGGTAGAGGAGTTTGAGCCAGAACAGTTGAATTGAGCTAGCCAGCCAGAGTTCAGAACGAGCTAGAAAGATGAGCTTACTCAGCAGTTAATCCTCTAAGATGATATTTAAGTCAGGACAATAAAAGTTACATTTAAGTTGAGTAATTTATAAATTGCAAACAAAATTCCTTCTGTTGTGGAGGATATAATTTCCAAGATCAAGGCTCCAGGGGTTGTTTCCAGTAAGAATATACCCTCTGTTCATAGACAACACCCTTGTGTAAACACCCTTGCATTGTAGAAGTTCTCATCGTTTTATCTTATGGAAGAAAGCACTAGTTAACTCTCTTCAGCCATTGTGTAACAGCACACATTCACGTACATGACTTACTCAGTTCTTGGAGTACACAACTCCATCATCAGGCATAATGAAGAGTAGGCTTCAAATAAAGGCAAGATATAGACAGACTACATATGATATATATGTGCATGTAGATGTATATGGCATATGTAGATAGATCATAAAATGATATGAAGAGATAGATATTGTATTCAAGAACATTGAACTTTGAACTCAATATGCATGTGTTACATTATTAGTAAAATTTGCATATTTAATGGGGCACTGGAGGACTAGTGGTCAGAGGAGTTACTAAGCTTTAGCATGTACTTAGAAGCAAAAATGGTTTCAAGGTTGAAAACTGTGTAAACTCCAAAGATCTTTAGATTGTTAATGCATTTCTGTGGGGGTATATGTGTGAGCAGAAAGGCAAATATGAGATTTGTAATTGTAACAAAGCCTCATATATCTCACACACTCAAACCTCAATAGGACTAAATTATTGATAAACTTCTAACAGACCACTGAAGAAAAACATACAGAGTAGTACAGAATGGAAATATCCATACAATTGAAGTATAAATCAGAAAATAATCACCTATGTATTTTCCATTCAGATGAACAAATGTCCTCTAAAAGAATACTGTCAGTGTAGGAGAACTAAACTGAGAGTGTACACTTAATTTTCCAGAGCTGCCCCAGATTTAGGTTAAATTTATTCAAAGCCTAAATGTCTGAGCTGTAGAGATGAGTCAGTGGTTAAAATCACTGGTTGCTTTCCAGAGGACCAATTTTCTACTTGAAGTACCCACTTGGCACCATACAAAGGTCTGTAACTCCAGTTCCAGGGCATCTGATTCCCTCTGCAAGTAATCCATTAAGTGTAATGCCTAGACATGCAGGCATGTAATGCATCCATATACAGAAATAAAAATAATTAATCTTTTTATAAGTCTAAGTGTCAAATAGCCTAGATATTAATAAAGACATGGATGGACAAAGGAAACTGTATTTATACAACAGAGTTGTGTTGAGTCACGAAGAAAGAAATTCTATCATATACAGGGAAATAGATAGAAGTGTTACTGTATTAAATAAAATAGTCAAACTAAAAATGACAGGAATTACAGGATTTCTTTTAAATACTGAATCAAGTGTGTGTGTGTGTGTGTGTGTGTGTGTGTGTGTGTGTGTGTGTATGTGCATGTGCACATGAAAGTGAAAGGGGGAATATCTGAGGAAGAACTCTAGTGACAGAGACAGATGGTAATACTGGTGATGTATGAGGATAATAGGGGGTGAATATATCTTAGAATTCCATAATGACTGGTTCATCACATTGGACAAAACAACAAATCAATATAATATGGTAAAAAATTCATAGGTCTGCACCAAGTCTTCTGAGTATATATTATGGTTATTAGCATGATGTTTTCACTCCTAACAGTGAAACTGAGTTCATCTCTGGCTTTTGCTTTACATTGTTCTATCTCATTTTATCCTGCTTGGATGTTGTCTTTTGGAGACCTGCTCTTTTCTGAAGAGAAAATAGAAAGAAAGAAAGTAGATCTTGGTATAGATTAGGTGGTGGAAGGAGCTGGGAGAAATAGGAGAGAAAACTGTGTTTGGAATGTATTATATAAAGAAAAATCTGTTTTCAATAAAACACATGTTGTGGCAAAATAATTGTACTGAAAGATGAACAGAAAATGGGAGAGATTGTAATTTACAGCACTGTTGTTGACTAGCTTACAGCCACTGTAACTCTAGCTCTAGGAGAGTGTCATCTTCTGTACTTGGGTGAGCATTCTCAAACACAGGAAAACATATAAACATAAGTTTATATATATTTAAACAAACACAAGTTTAAAGTATGAATCTTTAGATCCATCCCTCCTCTACTTCTCTGCCCATCTTTATCAGACCTGTGGATCCTAAAGCAGGCAGGTGAGCTTTCCTTCCCCCACCATATTTCCTGCTTGCTTCCTCTAGAGCAAGTGAAGTTGCCTTGAGAAACTTGCATTCTACCACTACCTCTCTGCCCACATTCATCAGATCTTCAGCTTTGGAACCATACAGACCTGTAGATGTGGAATCATACAAGCCAAGGATACCCAAGGTTAATCACCCTCCAAATACCCACTACAGCAGGAATATCCAGAGATCAAAGCCATCTAGATGGCTAAAGGTCCTGGAAAGAATACAATCAACAAAAGACAGAGAAATATGATAACTTCAGAGCATAGTTACCCAATTATGGCAAGCTCTGGATAACCTAATACAGCTGAAGGACAAGAAAATGACCTTAAAACAAATCTTATCAAGATGATAGAGGTATTAAAGAGGAAATAAATAATTCCTTTAAAGAAATGCAGGAAAATACTATCAAAGAGATGCAGGTCTTTAAAGAGGAAATAAATAAATCCCATAAAGACATATGGGACAATACAATTTATCAGGTGAAGGAAATACATAAAACTGTTCAAGACATGAAAGGGAAAATAGAAGCAGTAAAGGAAACACAAGCTGGGTGAATCCTGGAGATGAAAAACCTAGGGAAGAAAACAAGAATATCAGATGCAAGCATCACAGACAGGAGATGGAAGAGAGACTCTCAGGCATAAAACATACAATAGAATAAATTGATGCATCAGTCAAAAAAAGTTAAATTTAAAAAATTTCTGACATAAAACATCCAGGAAATCTGGGATAACATGAAAACCCCTAACCTAAGAATGATAGAAATAGAAGGTAAAGAGTCCCAGCTTCAAGGCCCAGAAAATATTTTCAACAAAATGATAGAAGAAAAGTTTTCCAACCTAAAGAGAGAGGTCTATAAATATACAAGAAGCTTACAGAAAATCAGTTAGATTGGACCACAAAAGAAAATCCTCTTGTGGCATAATGATCAAAACACAAAATCTACAGAACAAAGAAAGAATATTAAAAATAGCAAGGAGAAAATGGCAGGTTGTTACCGGCCAGTGGCAACATTAAAAAAAAAAGGGTTACCTGGGATATGGAGTTAGAAGGAAAAGCAATGGTAGGAGAGAGTTTTCTGGAATAAGGAGTCAGGAGAAAATAGGGTGGCCAAAATTATACCTATCCATGTGGAAGGTTTTATAAAAATTAGATAGGAGTCGTGAACCCTCAGCCATCTTGACCCTTTTAATGTTCCCTTTGTTACAAGCCAACAGGTAGAATAGGTGAGGCAAAACCCCTCCCACAAGTTTGTCAGCCCAATCAGCAGTCTCTTTCGTCCCTGCAGAGGCAGGACTTCTGATGTAACTGGAACCTTGTTCGAGGCGTAGCAAATAGCAGGAGGTGGGCAGAGAGGTGTGGTTAAGAGAGGCAGGCAGGGTCTGAAGAAATCAGCCCTCTAGCCAGAAAGGTTACAGCAGGTAACCTTCAAAGACAGACTTATCAGAATTACAACAGACTTCTCAAAAGACTTAAAAGCTAGAAGGGCCTGGACAGATATCTTGCAAGCTCTAAATAATTCACAGATACCAATCTAGAGTACTATACACAGCAAAACACTCAATTGCCATAGAAGAAAGAAGATATTCCAAGACAAATCAAAATTCAAACAATATCTATCAACAAATCCAGCCATATACAAAATATTAGAAGGAAAACTCCAGCCCAAGGAGGATAATGACATTCAAGAAAACATAGGGAATAAGCAAAACAAGGAAGGCACACTCAAACAGAAACACACATACTGATACCACCAACACTCAAGTAAGAGAAAATAATAATCACTAGTCACTAATATCTCTTAATATCAATGGACTGAATTCCCAAGCAAAAAGACACAGGCTAACAGAATGGATCTGAAAACAGGATCCATCATTCTGCTACAAACAAGAAACCTCAA
>NW_022196898.1:60338286-60344528 GCF_008632895.1 Mastomys coucha | reverse complement strand
AATGGATCCAAGAAGCAAGCTGGAATACCCATTCTAGAGTGTCTGTGTTGTACACTCTTGGGGGACTATTAGCATAATGATTAGCTCATGCCTTCTTTGACAAAATTGCCTCTGTTATGCCCTGAGATTGTATTGAATATACTACTGCCTGTTCTCAAGGAAGTATCCTTAGTTGACCCTACTTGGAAGTCTCCTCTGCCTGGGAGATTTTTATCTGCCCCTAAGCAAATACATGAAACAAAATAATTAAAATGGTTTCAATTCAGAGAAGGTTGACAAGGTTCAGCAAGACAGGAGAACTGACAACAGATCAGAGCATAGAACTTCAATTACAATGTATGAAGAGTTTCTTAGAATTATAACCTATAAAATAAAAAGATCATACATACCAAGACAATAGCAAGAACTCAGCAACAAGAGCTAGAAAGACTAAGAAAATATAATAAAATGCATAGTTAGTATAAAAGAATGTAAGAAGAGCAAGGTATTAGGATTTGTCATTATTGGAAAGATTGGTTTATACCAGGTTGTTGTAGTGCTAATTAGTATAGAAACAAAACAATTCCCTTATTAAACCAATTTTTTAAAAATTATGAGTAACAGGTGCAATGATTCCTAGGCCTGAGGCTTAGGCAAATCTGTTAGTATGACTGGCCATAAAATTTAATAATATACTGCTTAAAACAGGGTGATTTGCTTGGACTGACTTGGATTCTATCTGTTCTCTTTCTAAATATCTTGAAACTACAAAGTGTTACCAGCCTAAGAACAGGTTATAACATGCTTGCTTGCTTGCTTGCTTAAGCTAAAATAATTTGTAGACCTTTTGGGAGCAAGCATAAGGCTCTGATGAAAATAAAATCTTTCTACTTGTGTAACCATAGGCATACTAGAAAAAAAGTGTGTGGGATAAAAATAACATGATCTGTACCTCTTGAAATTAAAAATATATTTAAATTTGTATGAGTAAAGAAAATTTCTGATTGTATGTCAGTCCTGTAGTCCATTAATCCTAGGGATGGCTCCTGGCACTTCCTCTTCTCTTATATTCAATTATTACTTAAAATATTTTTGAGTTGATGTCCTACATCAGTCCTAACTGAGCCAGCAGTATCCTAGGGCACTTCCTGAACTTCTCTCTGGACTCATAGCCACCTTCAATGAGATGGGCATGCCTTGCTTTGTGGAGTTTGATAAGGGAGTGAAGGAGCACTAGGACAAAATCATTTTTGTCCACCTCAGCACTTCTAAGGATGCTGAAGGAGAAAGTTGGTGTCTGGACTGCTTGGAAGATGAGCCTACTGTTTAAGAGGGGCTGAAGCATGTTACTGAAGACTGTATGTTCATCTCCTGCCAAGTAGGAGTAAGTTCTTACTGAAAAGACCCAAATAATGACTTCAGGCATAAACTAAAATTAACTGTAGTGCCTACACTACTTAATATGGAACACCTTAATAAAATGGACTTTCAACTGAAAGAAATCAAAAGAGACAGGGAAGGACAATTCAAACTCATCAAAGGAAAAATTTATCAAGATGATATCTCAATTCTGAACATCTATGCCCTAAACACAAGGGCACCTTCATTTGTAAATTTGAAAAAAGTTTCTTAAATCGCACATCTAACCTCACACATTAATAGCAGAAAACTACAACACCACACTTTCACCAATTCACAGGTCATCCAGACAAAAACTAAACCAAGAAATAATAAAACTAACAGATATTATGAATAAAATGAACTAAACAGATATTTATATAATATTTCACCTCAACACAGAAGAAAATACATTTTTCTCAGTATTTTGGGGGTCCTTCTTCAAAATTGACCATATAGTCAGTCACAAGGTACAAGATACAATTATGGTTCAATATATAAAAATATAGCAACATAATCCTCCATATAAATAAACTAAAAGGAAAAATTATATAATTATCCAATTTGATGCTATAAAAGCCTTTGAAATAATCCAGCACCCCTTCATGTTCAAAGTATTAAGGAGATCAGGGAGACAAGGCAAATACATGAACATAATCAAAGCAATATACAGCAAGCCAATAGCCAATATCAAGCTGAATGGAAAGAAATTTAAAGCAACTTCTTGTACACTCAAATCAGGGACAAAAAAAGGGCTGCCCAATCTATCTCAACCTATTCAATATAGTACTTGAAGTTCTAGCTAGAGCACTCTGACAATAAAAGGAGACTAAGTATATAAAAATTAGAAGTCAAAATATTGCTATTTGTGGATGATATAATAGTATACATTAGCAAACCTGACCCAAACCTTCTACCAGAGAACACTTACAGCTGACAAATAAATTCAGCAAAGTGTCAGGATACAAAATTAACTCAAAGAAATCAGTAGCCCCCCCTTTATAGGAATGATAAGCCAGCCTAGAAAGTAATTAGGGGAACAGCACCCTGACACTTGCCATGAATAATATAAAATTTCTTGGTGTAGCTCTAACAAAGCTAGTAAAAGTTCTGTATGACAAAAACTTCAAGTTCATGAAGAAAGAAGTTGAAGAATATACCCGAAGACGGAAAGATCGTTCATGCTCATGGACAGGTAGAACAAACAGTGAAAATGCCCATTTTTACCAAAAGCAATCTACAGATTCAAAGCAATAACAATCAAAATTCCCACACAATTTTTGATATACCTTTAAAGAGCAATTCTCAACTTCATATGGAAAAACAAGAAACCCAGGATAGCCAAAACAATCCTGAATAAGGATAAGAACTTTAGGATCTTAAGCTGTACTATAGAGGGATAAAAACTGCATGGTATTCATACAGAAACAGATACATACAATGATCAATGGAATCAAATTGAAGACCCAGAAAAAAAACTACACACCTATAGTCTGTTGATTTTTGATATAGAAACCAAAACCATACAATGGAAATTAAAAGCATCTTCAACAAATGATGCTGGTCTAACTGAATGTCTATATGCAGAAGAATGAAAATATATCCATATTCATCACCATGCACAACACTCAAGTCCATGTGGATTAAGGACCTCAACATAAAATAGGATACACTAAATCTCTCAGAACAGAAAGTGGGAATTCTCTTCAAAACATTTGTACAGGACACAACTTCCTGAACAGAATGTCAGTAGCTCAGACACTAAGATCAATAATTGATAAATTGGACCTCATGAAATTGAAAAGCTTCTGTAAGGCAAAGGACACTGTCAATTGTAGCCAACAGCAGCTATGCAAAACGTGTTCCTAAAAGAGAGGAAGGGGCCTGGGGGAAAATAGGAGAATCAGATTGCAAGAGAAATAACCAGACCAAGTTGAAAGGTTCTGATCAAGGTCTAATGTGTATTTCAGAATCTGAGAATTTATAGGCAGGGAGCACATACCCCAGTAAGCCAGAGTCTTCTGGCCTAATTATCATCTTGTTGTTCTGTCCAGAAGGCAGGTGAAGCAGCTCAGTGGGACATGGCTCCTAGCAGGAGAGAGGCAGAGACACTGCTGGACAAAAGGGCCTTCTTTATCTCAGGAAACTGCACCCTAAGTGGGCTAGCTGATCTGTGGCAAGGACAAGGTCTTGTTCAACCCTCTTGAGACTTGGGGAAGTCACAGTCAATGGGCAAAACAGCAGCCTACAAATTAGAAAAGGATCTTCATCAATTCTACATCTGATAGAAAGCTAATATCCAAAAATTACTAAGAATTCAAGAAGTTAAACACCAACAACTCAAATAACCCAGTTGAAAATGGTGTACAGAGTTGAACAGAATCCTCAACAGAGAAATCTCAAATGGCAGAGAAGCACTTAAATAAATGTTCAAATTCCTTAGTTATCAGAGAAATACAAATAAATCAAAACAACTCTGAAGTTCCATCTTACACCCATCAGAATTGCTAAGATCAAAACTCAAGTGACAGTACATGCTGGGATGTGGGTCTATATTCTGCCCTGCTATAAGGCATGGCCACTTAGGAGGCTAAAGGGCGAGACTTTTACTCTGCTTATACTACAATGCTGGGTTGCTGCTGGGCTTCAGGAAAGCACCCCTGCTTTGGGGGTGGGAAAGCACATTCTGAGATGTGAGAAAGCTGAGCTAGCATTCCTTAACTTCCAGGCATTATCTAGCCCAGGGTGGGGACTAGGAGCTCTTGGAATTAGCTCAATTGTGAAGGTAGCTGCAGTTGTCTGGAGTTCAGATGGCCCTTCTAAGGAGAGTTAGACAGTGGTTCTATAGGCAAATGCCTGTTCCAGGTTACCCATGAAGGTTTCTTGATGAAAGAGAAAATCCTTGGTTCTAAAATATTTATTAGTTGTTCATCATGGATGTATACTATATCAATTTCTCAGAGTGGATCTAAGATTAAATACCTTTTTCAGGGAGAAATGTCTGGGAAGAGAAGCTTATTGGCTAAACCTTCAGGGCCTGTAGGTACCTCATTAGCATGGAGAATTCTGTTCTCGACCTGTATGACCACAGGTCACTTTTCCGTGTGTGGGCTGTGTGGCATATGTTCCCAGACAGGAATTTCACAGGGAGCAGGGAGGCACCTACATTCTCAGGTGGGTACCCACCATGTTTCCAGCATCTCAGACCTGCTCTATGCACCATGCTTCCTAGCATGGTTTACTGTCCCACACTGGCTAGGATGTAGAACAAGGCGAACAGTCCTCCATGGCTAGTGGGAGTACAATCTTGTACAACCACTTTGGAAGTCAATTTGCTGCTTGACTAGAAAACTGGGACTAATTCTACTTCAAGATGTAGTTATACCAGTCATGGGCATCTATCCAAAAGATGCTCCATCATCTCAGAAACCTGTGCATTATTTGTAATAGCCATAAACAGGAAACAACCTAATTGTCCCTCAACTGAAGACGAAAGTTGGGCTGGACCTAGGCTTCCCCACACATACGTAGTAGATATACAGGTAGGTTTTCATGTAGATCCTGAACAACTAGAGTAGCAGCTATCCCAAAAGCTATTGCCTAGAATGGGATATGTTCTTCTGTCTGGGCTGCCTTGTCTGGGTCTCAGGGGGAGAGAAAGCACCTTGCCTAGCAGAGACTTGAAGTGCCAAGGTGTGTGGATACCAAGGAGAGAGCTACCATCCAGAAAGGAGAAGGGGGAGGGGGAGAGGGATGGAGAAAGGATTGTGAGAGGGGATGAACAGGATGAGTGCAGTAAATAGGATATTAAGTGAATAAGCAATAAATAAATAAATATAAAATAAAACATGAATCTTTAAAATACATTAACAGAAGAAAAACATGAGTTAATGTAAATGTTTTTATAGTTTGAGCAGATAGATAAAATATGCAAATTTATCTAAATTATGTGAAATTGCTAAAAAAGAGAATTAATTTAACAAGTTTTATACAGTGGCAATTTATTTATTTATTTATTTATTTATTTTGGCCTTAGCTTCTTAAGAATGTGTCTTTTCTATTGATATTCAGAATCAATGTTTCAAATTGTTAGCTTTTATATCTTACCTTTAATAAATGTCAGAATCCTGACCCTAGATGCATTACAGATGTGTTATGTCATGTATACATCTGTAGGTGGCAAAGAGGCTATGTCTATGCTCAATGTTCTGACCTATGAACATCTGACTACTCCTGAAAAAACTGCAAACATTCAAGAGACCCCAGTCACCACTAGGATGAGCAAGTATGTGGTGGATAATTGGAAGGGAAATGGAAACTAAAGGATGTGGGCACAATGAAGAGACGCAGGCAGAACTGGAGACTTGAGGGTAGTGAGGATCAGGTTGATGAGAGTAGCCAGGGATGCCACTAGGGGAACATGATAGGGTCCTGGCCCATGCTGATACTGAGGGTGATGACTGGGTCCATGCCTCTGCAGCAGCAAGGTTTCTTACCACCAAAGGCCAGTAGAACATCCTTGGTCAAGGCTGCTAACCTGGGACATGTTGAGGTCTGAGGACAATGCAGAAGTGACTCCACCCCTCAGCTAGGCATTGTAGGAGAGCTGGCACTGGAAGCATGAGAGGAAGAGAGCTGATCCTGTCCCTCACCTGCTGCAGTACTCATGAAAGCAGGTCCTCATGTTGCAAGAGTTACAGTTGTGCAGGTCCCGAGGATATGAGCATGAGGAAGCACGCCCTGTCATGGGCGAGGGAATTATTTATGAATACTCATGTGGGCAAGACTTTCTTTCTTTTTTTTTTTAAACTTTTATTGCATTATGATGAGAATAGTTACATGATTTCAATTTATCTGAATTTGTT
>NW_022196898.1:60337179-60337641 GCF_008632895.1 Mastomys coucha | reverse complement strand
AGAACAGGTTACATTCATTTAAGAAATGGTGTAGGTATTAAGATGGTCTATCCATAAAGCCATTCACCTACTGTTTCAATGAGTAATGGTTCTGCTTGGAGGGTGGCACAGACATTAGGTGAGGGTAAGAATTTGGCTCATTGGCTGTGATAATTTGGAAAATCATCTCAGAGAAAGAGTAACTTATAAAGTCCTCTTCTTCAAACTTGATACAAGAGTTACAAATGTCAAGCAAAGCATTCAGTCTCACTTTGTTGTTCTCTTATAAGCCACCTCCCTAGTTAATTGTCTATGTTTCTTTTGGGTATATAAATACTTTTAAAATATATAAGCTGTTCTGAAAACCATAGTATAGTGCAAAAATATGAAATAAACAATACTACTAATAGAGAGTCTGAGATAGGATAAGCAAGATTTCAAGACCCTTATGTTGTACACAGCAAGACACTGTCACAAACAAAC
>NW_022196898.1:60315955-60336507 GCF_008632895.1 Mastomys coucha | reverse complement strand
TTGTTGAAGATATTTACTGGCCCATTACATTGGGTGTCTTCACTCTCTTCTATACCTATTATCCTTAGATTTGGTCTTCTCAGTGCATCCTGGATTTCCTGTATGTTTTGGGTTAGGAACTTTTTGCTTTTTGCATTTTCTTTGACTGTTGTGTCAATGTTTTCTAAGGTGTCTTCTGCCCCTGAGATTCTCTCTTCTATCTCTTGCATTCTGTTGGTGATGCTTGCATCTATGGCTCCTGATTTCTTTCCTAGGTTTTGTATCTCCAGGGTTGTCTCTCTTTCTGATTTCTTTATTGTTTCTATTTCCATTTTTATATTCTAGATGGTTTTGCTCATTTCCTTCACCTGTTTGATTGTGTTTTTCTGTAGTTCTTTAAGGGATTTTTGTGTTTCCTCTTTAAGAGCTTCTAGCTCTTTATCTGTGTTCTCCTGTATTTCTTTGAAGGTGCTATTTATGTCTTTCTTAATGTCCTGTATTGTCATGATTAGTGATTTTAGATCTGAATCTTGCATTTCAGGTGTGATGGTGTGTCCAGGACTTGCTATGGTGGAAGAATTGGGTTCTGATGATGGCAATTGACCTTGGTTTGTGTTGTTTATTTTCTTACCTTGCCCCCAGCATCTGGTTAACTCTAGTGCTACCTGCCCTTGCTAAATCTGACTGGAGCCTGTCCTTCTTGTGATCTTGGTTGTGTCAGAACTCCTCAGAATCAAGCTGCCTCTGTGATCCTGTGATTCTGGGATCCTGGTATCCTGGGCTTGTTAAATCACCTGGGAGTGTGGCTTTCTCTGTGAGTTGTGGGACTGGCTGCAGAGCTTGTGCCCAAGGCCTGCTCAGAACACTAACCCAGACTAACCAGAAGGAACTGGAGTCACTGGGCTGGAGGAGTTCCTGTGTGCCTGGTCCTGCTGGTCCCAGTTATTCCTAGTGTTGGGACAGATATTGGTTCCTGCTCACCTCTGGTCCTGGGTGGGTCACTGCACCTGGGTGGAGCTTCCTCTAGGTGTTGTGGGACTGGCTGCAGAGCTTGTGCCCAAGGTCTGCTCTCTGATCCTGGGTGTGTCAGAGCACCTGGGAGTGGAGCTTCCTCTGGGTGTTGTGGGACTGGTTGCAGAGCTTGGGTCCAAGGTCTGCTCTAGGATCAAGACTTTTTACTGTTTCCTTCTTGCGGTTTTAGTTTTTACACTTTTTTGTATGTTTTTTTGTTTTGTTTTGTTTGAGACAGAGTCTCACTATGTATCTCTGGCTGTCCTGGAGCTCACGATGTAGACCAGGCTGGCTTCAAACTCACATTTACCACCTCTGCCTCCTGAGCACTGGGATTAAGGTGTGCGTTTGCCACAGCGTCCAGCTTTCAAGACTTTCTCATTGTAGGTGGTTCCCATTATTTGTCATGGCTGTGTATGAAAGCTGTTCAAGCACGAATCACAGCTCCAGACAGTAGGAAGCATTCTCAAATGGTCTCTGTTTCAGTTTCTGCTTGAGTTTCTTCTCTGACTAAATTTAATGATGGACTGTGACCTGGAAGTATAAGGTCAAGTAAATCACTTCCTCTCCACGGTTTTGTTTGGTCAGTGTTTTGTCACAGTTACAAAGAAGCAAACTAGAACAGCTGCTATGCTAAGGTAACAATTTTCTACCATAATCATTTCCACAAAATCCCTCTGTGCTCCTCCTAAGAGTGTTATACCTGAACTACTTATATAAGGCTTTCATTCATTTTTGAATCGATTTTGCTGTGAGGTGAACAACAATGATGGACGTCCATTGTTTGCCATGAAGATTTCCAATGTTTTGAAGACACAGTAAAGTTACTGAAGAACGTGCCAATTCTGATTCACTGAAAAATACATGTTCACTCTTCTGTGAATAGAAGACCAGATAAGATGCAGACTGAGCTTCTGGTTAGGATCCACTGTCTTCCTCCGAGATACAGCCTGGTCCAGCAACAGGCAGCTGCTGGGTTTTGTGGTATGTCGAAGGCCATGAATTCTATTCCTGAGAATTCTACTTACAATATCTAATTTCTACCAAAGGCTCATTCTCTAGTACTGTTATGCTGCCATTAGGAAACACTAAAGCTTTTGTTGTGGGCCGCATTTAGACAGTAACAGAATTTGATGAATTTATAGTAAGAGTAAATACATGTAAGAAGAATCTACAAATCTCAGAATTTTTCTAAGTTTGGAAAATAAATATACATATGCAAGAATCCATTGTACCCAAGGGGGGGGGGAAACTTTCAAAATTTACTGCAACCTATGTCAAAACAAAAAAATTATACAATTGCCAGCTTGTCACTTGTCAACTGATTTGTGAATGTTAGAATATTTTTGTCACACTCTTTTCTACAGTCTTCCTTTGTGGTTGATTTTTATAGTGATTGGGGTTGGCTTCTCTTTTTTTTTCTTTTGATACATATTGTATAAATAGTGTCCTAGTGGGAATATTGGAGATTGCATAAAATATATTAGTTATGATAATCTGCTTTAGACTGATAACAGTTGTTCTTTGATGTCACAACAAAACTTTGTTCACAGTTTTGCACTCCTCTTATTTGTTACTGAAGTAACAAACTATATTTACATGCCATCTTCCTTGTAATATAAAATATATATTGTTATGCTCTCAGTTTTAAATTTAAAAAATTAACAAGAGCTATTAAAATAATATAGATTTTAAAGTTACAAATTTACATCTACTAAAGGACTTGGTGCTTTCATACCGCTTTAAGTTATTCTATGTATGTCTTTGTTTCAACTAAAAGAGATTTCTTTTACCTTTTATTTGTGTGTGTTTCTGCCTCTCTCTCTCTCTCTCTCTCTCTCTCTCTCTCTCTCTCTCTCTCTGTGTGTGTGTGTGTTTGTGTGTGCATGCGTGTGTGTGTGTGTGTGTGTGTGTGTGTGTGTGTGTGTTTCTGTAGGGAATGTCTTTTTCTCTGTTTCTGGCCTCTGTTTCCCTGTCCTTTCCATCCTTCTCCTCTTATACCTCTTCTTCCCCTTGTCTCCTTCATCTTTTCCTTCCTGCTTCATCTCTCTCATCCTTTCCTGCTCTTAGTAGTGCTCAATAAGGGAAAAGTCTGTGATAGAAATAGGCTGTCAGCCAGATTAACAGGCAACTATTGTATATATACAAAAAAAAGGCTGACCTTCCTGTGTCTGTTTCTCCCCAAACTATATGCAAACATTGTTACTGCTTCAATGCATAATAACAAAAAAGTGAGATTGTGGTTAATGGAAAAATTCTCCATTTCTGTTGGTTTGAGACTACATTATGAGGAAACAGTAATTTTGATGAGAGCCCTCTTTTGGCTACTTTTATCATTTTAAATCTTATTTTCAGCAATTTCTATTTAAAAATGATTCACATCCCTGTAAACTATCTTTAACATGTATTGAATTGTTTCCGTCTTGCTCACTTCCATATTCCCTGGCTGTTCTTCGATGTTGACAGTTTGATTAAAGTGTATCTCAGTTTGCAGCTTTCAGAGTTTATTATCTTAGTGTTTATTAGGGCTCCTGCTTGACTTTTATCCACTACATGCACAATTATTTCCTTTGATACTGAATATTTTCTATTACTGTTTCTTTACAAATTCTGCTATAATTTTGTCTTTATAACTTCTTCTGCAAGATATCAATAATGCATGTACATTTACCACTTGACAATGTTGTATGTTGTATAAACATTATTCAGGTTTTTAAATTTTTTTCCTCACTGATACTAATTTTAAGTGACCTACTTTCAAATTTGTACATTTCTTTCTCTGATAATATCTCTGTTCTTCTATTCTATTGATTTTTTTAAGCTCAGTATAATTTTCCACTTTAGAATGTCTTGTGTTTATATATATATACATATATATGTATATGTATATATATATATGTATATATGTATATATATATATATATATAAAGTGGAAAATTATATATATATGTGTATATATATAAATATATATATATATATATATATATATATATAATTTCTTTGTCTTCCCTGACATTCATTTGTCTATGAACTGTCTCTCGCTGATTATTTTTTAAATTCTTTATATTTTTCCTAGTAAAGAAATTAAATCCAGCTGTTCCATAGAGTTTACTAATATTGAAGTTTGGATTTACTTAAAATTTGAATCTGGAAATTTAATTTTTCCTTAATTGGGTCATAATCCTATATTTTATTTAGAATCTTTGAAAATCTCCTGTTCTTCCAGACAGTTTTTGTGTAGAAGACCTTCCTTAATCTGATAACTAAGTAGAATCTCAGATGCTCTTGGCAGTCCTGTGGAAATGATACCAGTACTGTGCATTGATTCTATTTTACCCATTATTTTTTAATAATTCTCATTTCATTGGGATACCCTTTTCTGTTTCTTTTCAGTACTTTTATCTTTTATTTCCTATTTTTTCTCACTTTGAGCTTTACATATAAACCATAAAATTACAACCAGAAAGTTACCAATGTTATATCTCAATAAGGAGCAGGAGTATAATCTGCCCAATACTTTGTGTCCCAATTCTCTTCTAAAAACAGGCTTTGTGTCCTCTCACATATTGTAGGGCTTAACATTGTTGTAGTGATTTTCAGCTTGGGATCCAAAGTGTGTTATTGTTTCCATCACTAGTAATCACTTGTCAGGTCTCTTGTTTCTGAGTCAGTCGAGGTAGTCGAGGGACATTTGGGAAGTTACCGATCAGGTGAGAATAAGGTAAGGAATCATTTATTGTGCTGTGGGAAAAAGCTAGGACTCAACCATCTCCACATCCTTGCATCTATGTAACACTAGGACTGAAGTGAATAAAAGCTGAAAACCTGTTCTTGAGTATGAACTGGCTTTTGTGAAGATTTTTCTTGTTAGGTGTTTACCACATGCTTTGCACTCTTAACTGTCATCTACAGTACTCAGAAACAATATTGATTGTATATTAGTGACCATTTCAGCTATATCATTCCACATCTACACCGTTACAAATATAGTCTATAGTGCCTGAGGGCTAAGGAAATGATGGGACATTAGAACAACCTTGCAAATACCTGTAAATCATGAAAAGTAGTGTCCAGTGTCATATGTGTAAAACTTTTAGCATTCTCCATGGTTTCGGTTTTTTTCTACTTAACTAAATAAATGGCTTAGTATTTCATTTTCTATATTTTTCTAACTTCATTTTGCAAAACTCAGAAATGCAAGAAAATTGTTTAAAATTTTTGTAGGCACCTAAACTACATATGCTTTTAAGATTAATTTACTGATTTAGTACTGTTGATATTACTTTTTGTAGATTCTCAATACATTGATTTTATTTACTATGCAAAAAATATTATGACAATATCATTTTAAGAAGAATTGAATTCAATGTAAGGATATGAAAATAAAATTTTACTTGGTAAACTTGGCTGTCAAGTTGTTGATATGTGTTTTGTTTTATTTAGAATTAGAGAATAAAGTGCTTTCTAATTTTTCAAATTGTTACCGAAAAAGCAAGGCATGGATTCAATTAATTAAATCCCAGATTTTCTTACAATCAAACCACAATATCAAAAAAGAGATATGTAATTACAACTAAAAGGAAACAAATATTTATGGAAGAAAAATTTATGGGTTTGAAAGGCTGCATATTTTCCAAGTTGCTTTTGCTTCACTGATATAATTTTATCACTGATCAAACAAGAGGATAAAGTTTATAGATTCATATATATAATAGCCTCGCTAAGGTGTTGTATGATTTTTTTGACATATGAACTTCGTATTCTTTATGATTTACCAATAAAGTAATAATTATTAGTTCCAGAATGTTAACCAATGGGTTATTTATGGAATTATAGGTGATGCAAAGGTATCTGCTTCACATTCCTGGCCTACACTAGTATGGCAATAATGTCACATAAGCCACATAAATGTTTTCACTTAACCTATGATTTCCTATAAAGTCAGGTACTCACAACCCATAACATGGCAACCAAGAGGCACTAGTGAGTGTATGGCTGGAACGTCAGCTGAGGGTCTATCTGTACCTCTTCTAGAAAGAATGTTAGTATATCTTAAAGAATGTGTGGAAGGATCACCTGTCAATAAAAGCCATTGACCTACTAGCTTAGGAAGGAAATAGCAGGCGAGAGTTCCAGCAAAGTGAAAGGAATTCTGAGATAGAGTCAGGCACTTAAAAAGATTTAGCCTCAATAATGAAGGGGCAGATCATATGAAACTGAAGAGAGGTGACTTAGAGTAGAATAAATGAATAATTATGCTGTGAACTGGTTGGGGAACAAGTCAAAGCTTTTGGTCTAGGTATTTTTTCACAAAATATTATGTCTTCGAGTTGTTATTTTAGAAACTTTGGTGAGGGATGAAAACCCCACATTTACAAGTTAATGGTCCCATTATTAAATATCCTAGCCATTACTGTATACATTTTCTTATTGTACTCTTAAGGATAAGGAGCCATGGTATGTTTCAGGTCAGCCGAATGTTTCATTAACATGCTCATGAAGATGTCAAAACTTGGGTACATGTATTACAGCCTATGTCTTCTCCATTTTAAAAATAAATACATTCACAGAACTAAATGAAACCGTTTTCCATGTTTTCTATAAACCATTTTATACATTTTTAGCAATTGTTTTTAATCCTTTAATCTTATAAATTATATATTATTTTCAAAACAAAGAATATAGTAAAAATGACTTTCATATTTTGCTCTTAATAATTTCATATGCTAATTATTCAGTGAAAAATGAATCATATTGCTTTTGATTTTATTTCTAAATTATTGTACATGATTTCCTATTTTTCCCAGATTCATAAAGGTGAATAATGTGTGCTTTCAAAGAATATATTAAGCTGAAATTGGCTCAGCTCAATATGCTAAGGAATATATAATTTAGTATCAATTACATTAAAACTTAACATGTTCTAAGTTAGAAATTTTAAAGTATTAGGAGATAATTTGTCATCAGTTACTTTCTAGTTTTATACTACATTTTTATGCTTTTAAGTGATATTGATAAGTATATTCCAAAGGTTTCCAATCCATTCAAGCACATAAATTTTACATGATCTAAGCATGAAATATGTACTGTATGTTAATAAATTAATAATATATGTTATTAAATAAAATGTTATATTATGCAGTAAAATTTGTTCCTTCAATGGGGCACATCACTACCATCCATGATAAATCTGCTGATACATCTCAAAAATATCTTGTTTTCTTCAATGGGCATTTTCATTGTTTTCTTTACTCATATGTCAATTAGCATTTTATTGAGAAAAAGATCAATAATTCTTACCTGATGAATTTATTTTTTTCCTTTAGCTACAAAACCTATACTTGCCTATATTTATAGTAAACAATTAAAGATATATAAAAGTGAATTCATGATATTTTATACACATCAAAAAATTGTAGAGACTATTTCTTTATAACTGTGCATGCTTAATCTTCTTAATAATATATCCTAAAAATTGTCATTAGATTTTACCAAGTATATGTGATTACTTTCTAATTGGATTATCTAAATCAATCAATAGTTAGTGGCTATTAATTGCATGTGCATGATTTAGTGTATACTGGTTTACTGCACGTCTATAAAATTTAAATCAAATATAAAATAAGATGATCAGACAGACTATTAAGACCAGAAATAGTAGTAACAATGCTTCAGTAAATAGTATTTGTATGTAAAGCACTGAGATTCAGGAGAGATATTCTCTCATGTCAACACTAAAAAGAGAAAGTTTTAGTGTTTAATGCCTTTTGGAAAAACAATATTGATAAGCTAAAACGTATTTATTTTCAGCTCTTGCCTTCATGCTTCCTGCTTCTAGAGATGGAGAAACTGATTTCAGAAAGTAGAGTTGTTTCAAAGATCAGGTTTGCAGGCCTGTGTTACTTTTTACTTCTTCAATATGTGAAAGGCAAGCAGCTCAGAAACATAAGAAAGGAAAAGAGTATCATATAAATTTTTAGGCAAGTAGAAAATATTATCCAATTACACTTTGAATTATACATCAGCCTTTATTTAACCCTCAACAATTTCTTCTACACACCTAACCAAGTATTTTACTCTTCACAGAATTCTACTAGAAGTAATTAGAAGTTTAGGTGAATAATATTCCAGACCACTCCCAGGATTGGTTTTCATGATACACAGCATGTTAATGAAGAATAATGGGGATGGGATGGTCAAATAAAGTGTTGAATATATATGTGATGACAGACTACAGAAATCAAGTTTGGGGTATTAATTATAAGTAAAATACTAAAATCACAAGTTAAGTTAAACTCTAAAGAAATGCAGTTGTCACAATATTTTCCATTCCAAAAATGCAACTTCGGGTTTATACAAATATATACTCTTGAAAAACTAGTACCATATATGTGGGGGGATGGGAGGTGTATGTGTATGTATGTATGTATGTATGTATATATTTAAATGATAGATAAAGACAGACGATAGAGATAGATATATAGAAGACAGATGATAGAGATAGAAGATAGATGATAGAAAGATAGATAGATAGATAGATAGATAGATAGATAGATAGATAGAAAGAAATTTAGATAGATGTAGAGAAAGATGGAGCTCTCAGATTGACGTGGAGGAGAATGAACTTGTAAATAAATATGTAAAGTGATAATCATTCTCTTGTTTGATTTTATGTTTTAAATTAAAATGGATTAAATAATTGTACCAATGAATAAATCTACAACTTCTACAATCTTTCCTATCAATCAACTTGTATGATTCAATTTGAAATGTTCTTTGTTTTAAATTTTTCCATGGTCTTCAGGTAAAAGATCAAACAACTTGTAGTTCTACATTTAAGTTATATGTAATAATTTTAGGGAACTTCAGAAAAAGAAAAGGCATAACACATTGTGACATATTGTATCATACACACAAAGAAGGGTGCTTGATTACATAATAGTTATGAAGTCATTGTTTCAGAAATAAGACATAAAGACTACAAGAAGACAATTGTAACAAAGAACACTAAAACTATCAGAAATTAGGTCTATATAAATTAACATCATTTTGTTTTATAATTATTACTTTGATGCCTGCTTGTTTGCTGAGAGAAAGAATAAGGACACATGCTCCACTATGTTCATAGCAGCCTTATTTATAATAGCCAGACTCTGGAAAGAACCCAGATGTCCTTCAACAAAGGAATGGATACAAAAAATGTGGTACATTCACACAATGAAGTACGACTCAGTAATTAAAATCGATGAATTCATGAAGTTCTTAGGTAAATGGATGGAACTAGAAAATGTCATCCCAAGTGAGGTAACCCAATCACAAAAGAACACACATGGTATGTACTCACTGATAATTGGATATTAGGCCAGAAGTTTGGAAGATCCAAGATACAATTCACAGACCACAGTATGGATGCTTTGGTCCTTCTTAGAAGGGGGATCATAAAGCTCATGGGAGGAGATACAGAGACAAAGATTGGAGCAGAAACTGAAGGGAAGGCCATCCAGTGGCTGTCCCATCTAGTGATACATCCCATATGCAGTTACCAAACCCAGACACTATTGTGGATGGCAACAAGTGCTTGCTGACAGGAGCCTGATATGGCTGTCTCCGAGAGGCTTTGCCAGTACCTGACAAATACAGAGGCAGATTCTCACAGCCATCCATTGGACTGAGCACCGGGTCCCCAATGGAGGAGCTAGAGAAAGGAGCTGAAAGGATTTGCAGTCTCATAGGAGGAACAGCAATACAAACCAAACAGTACCCCTAGAGTTCCCAGGGACTAAACCCCCAACCAAAGAATACACATGGAGGGACCCATGGCTCCAGCTGCATATGTAGCAGAGGATGACCTTGCAGGTCATCAATGGGAGGAGAGGCCCTTGGTCTTATAAAGGCTCGATGCTCCAGTGTAGGGGAATGCCAGGACAGGTAAGCAGGAGTGAGTGGGTTAGTGAGCAGGGGAAGAAGGGATGGCATGGGGGGTAGGGTTCAGAGGGGAAATAACGAAAGGGATGAAATTTGAACTGTAAATAAAGAAAATACCTAATAAAAAAAGAAAGGGTGGAGGGGAGAGATCGAGAAGAGTAGGGAGAGGGGAAACTGTAATCAGAATATATTGCATGGGGGAAAAACCCTATTTTCAAAAAAAGAATAAAGTTCATAGGAGAGAACTTACTTTAAATTACTAATCACTATCAAATAAGACAGAGACAAATCTTTGACTTTGGCGGGATAAATTTACTCCATATAAACATTACAGTGCTTGCACATAAGACAGTACTAAGAGCACAGAAAGGAATGCGGCAATGTTCAGTGGCACAGAATGCCCAGGAAAGAACCGCTTCTCTTCTGGGGTGAGGGTAAGAGGGCATCACAGAGGGGAGGTTCTATAAATGCCTTATGCTTGTTATTGGAACGCACAACACAACCATATATGCAACATTACGCATCATGTGTTTTCAATTCTAATGCATGCATTTACTTGATCTAAATTCACATATGTGGGAACTATTGGTGTATGCAGTCAGCATAATATTTTTTGTAGGAATTGATTAAAAATAAGAGAGAGTGATGGAAATCATGTGAAAACATTTGGAGTTTGTCTTTTTCTTAAAAGATAGAATATGAAAACAATGCATAAAATTTGCTTAGAATGAATTTACAAACTGCTTAAACATTTACTCTCATATGCCGCCAATGATTTTCAAATATTTTCTTATCACTAAATGAACAGATTTATGGATTGCATGTTCTTTTTAACTTTTTTACTTGATCTTAAATAATTTTATTTTTTTTATTTTTGAGATTTACTATAATTACATCATTTCCCGTATACCTTTCCTCACTCCAAACCCTTTCATATAACCCACCTTGCTCTCTTTGAAATTAATAGACTCCTTTATCATTAATTTCAGTTAAATGCATATGTACATGCATGTATATTCCTTAAGATAACCCCCTCAGTCTATATAACACTACTTGCATTCAGTTTTTGGGGTGACCACTTTGTTTTGTATAACTAAAGATGGTTTAGAGAAGATGATTTCTTATCATCTCAGCATTCCCTAGTTGCCTGTAGATTTTGAGTAGGGTTGAGGACTTATGGGCATTCTCTTTTGGCACCTCTATTATTGTTTGCTCACCTCATGTTTAGGTCTTCATTTTTGTGAGGCTTTATGGGGATAGCTTCTGATGTTACTAAAAGAAACAATTTCACAGCAAACTCCTAGACTCTCTGGTTCTTACAATTGTTCTCCCCCTTTTTCTCCAGTGTCCTTTGAATCTTACATATAGTACTATTTTATAAATGTTACCTTTGGGACTGGGTGTTTTTGAACAAGTTTCACCAAAACAAACGATGAGCTTTCCATACCTGATATCGGGAATTGTGTTAGATTATTGTAGGCTCTTAGAGGGAATATTATCAGCCAAGATAGAAAAATTTCATTCAACTATGTATGTATATTTATATATGGCTTACATGATTATGGATTCTTAGATAGATAGATAATAGTATGATTTTGTTACAAAAATTTTCAGACTCCCAAAATGTTTTTCCCAGTTACTCATTCTTCTATATTTATTCCTCTTATCTCCCTTGTTAGAATGCTCAATATTTTCATGTTCAGATTCACCTGTAGACTACTATTCACCTCTCTATTGTTCCTGTTCTAATATTTACTTAATAATGCTTACTTAAACACAGCTGCTACAAAACTTGCTCTTTAATATTTGAACTTCTGTGTAGAATATTATTAAAGCTCGGACAGTGCATAAGGCCAGTTTATAGGGATGTAGATGATTATAGAGTCATCATCCTGGACTGTAAGAATACTGTTTCTGTGGGAAATTAATATCAATTTACAAAATTATTTTGAGGGCATTTATGTAAAGGGTTTACATTCTATCATTAAAGAAAAGTATATGTTCTGGGGGGAGAGGAATAAAATATGGAGTATAAAAAATAATAAAAGAGAAAAAAAGTGAAGAAATAAATTATACACTCAAAACCCTTACCTGTTATTCATTTTGAATATTCTCTGTCTTACTTTTCAACAATCTCTTGAGAAAATATGTTGTTATAACTTTCCATTTATGTTATTTTGGATAAAATAAAGCTGCTAAAATAAACTATTAAAAATACAAGATGTGTAATGTTTAGCTATATAGCTGCTATATATATTCCATTATGAACATAGGGCATTTCTGGACCTTTCCCAATATAATGCTCTCCCATCTACACTACAGAAAAGCATGCTTATTACCTGGCCTTTCTGGGCAACACTCAGCAGGGACCAATTTCTTCTTTTGATGTTAGGCACTACTTCATGTGCAAATATAGATTTTTTTTTTTTCAAAATAATTTTTCCCTGCAATGGTCAATCGTAATTCTTTAAAATAACTTTATAATAGTATTATCTACAGGGTTACAAAATTGGATACTATTAGCTAATGTTCCCAACTGTACCCATCCCTGCTACCTGAAGACTGCCTTTCTCTAGAAGGGAGCATTATACATATGCTGACAGCTCCACCTATTCCCTCAAAAAGCATGAGAAACATGTATCCTGATTTATAGAGCCTGAACTCCCTTTTCTGATTTTTAGGATCAACTCGAGTTACTATCTTGATGAACCCCAATGAGAATCCTTGGTCCATACAGATAGACATAGAAACTTGATTCCAATAACCCACCTTTGCTATTCCACCCATCCTTGCAATATACACTTGGTCGTTTCTATATGCATAACATTAAGGTATTGCTACCAACTCCATCCATATTCAGGAATTGAAAGCCAACTCTCTTCATGACTGGTTATTTGACACACTGGGGTGGCAACTTTATCCCTTCTGGTGCTCTGTCTGAGAGCCATGTATTTGTGTGTTTGCTTTGTGCTGTTCTCCTACTTTGTCTTTAGGTAGTTATTCTCAACTCATACCACCAACTCCTCTAGTACCTGTTACCTGAGGAAAATTTCTGACTACCTGCTCCCGATTCCTAAAGATTGGTTATGAAAATCTTCAGCTATATAGTAGGTTTCTTCTTGATTACTTATCTCTAATTAGACTTGTATTATTTCTGATACTCCAGTTGAACATTAACAGTGAATTGATCAAAGACTGAGTCATAAATTGATCAATCACCTGATAAATACAGCTGGACAAAATACACATGACAAATTGCGTAGTAGGACATGAAGCTTTAAATATACCCTAAGTGAGAGAGAGAGGAGAAAGGGAGAGAGGGAAGGCAGAGAGTGGAAGAGAGGGAGAGGGAAGAGATGAAGTAAGGGAGAGAAAGAGGGTGGGGAAGGGGGAGGGAGGGAGAGAGTGAAGGAGAGAGAATGAGAGAGGGGACAGGGAGAGAGGGGAGGGAGGTAGGGAGAAAGAGGATTTCTATACTAAGAAACACTACGAATGACTTAATTCTAGAATCCTCATGTTAATTTTGGTCAACCAGTCATGATGAGAGTTTGAGTTAAGCTTGATAACTATGGATACTGGGAAGAAAATTCCTTTCTAAGTCACTTTTTGAAAACTGTAATTTATCTTTGTGCACAGGGAGCTGGCAATTTATCTCTGATTTCATTTGATTGTTACTCTAGCCACAGATGTTGGAAGTAAAAAGCAGCAACATATTGTTCCTTACTTTTGCATAAATGCTAAAATATTTTATACAGCCATTGAATCTTTTGTTCCTTACAAGAGATGAATCATAGCTTTCAAACGAATTTATCTTTCCTGGTTCTTTAACTAGCTCCCATCGTATGTTTTCAGTGCTCACATTCCCAGGACAGTGTGTAGCTACTGTAGTTTTCATGAAGTTGGAGAGCTAGAACCTGATACCAGCAGGCCTCATACATCTCCTACATGAATCTACTCTAACAATTCTGTTTCTCTACAAACAGAGTTGTATTATATTTTGTCTTACTCAGGGTTCTTGATAAGAACAGTGTATATATGTATATGTGTGTGTGTATGTGTATGTGTGTGTATGTGTGTGTATGTGTGAGTATGTATACGTGTGTGTGTGCATGTATACATGTGTGTATGTGTATGTGTGTATGTATGTGATTGTGTGTGTGTGCATACGTGTGTGTATGTGTATGTTTGTATGTGTGTATGTGTATGTGTGTATATGTGTGCCTATGTATATATATGTGTGTATGTGTGTATGTGTATGTATGTGCATGTATATGTTTATTATGCATATAGATTTATTAGATGGATTGAATATGATCTTGTGGTCCAGCACAGGGCTCTTCACAGTGTAGAAGCTGAGAATTAGTAACCTGTTAGTCTGTGAGAAAGATGCTTCAGCAGTCTTTTTTTGGCTCTAAGGCCTGGTTGATCACTAAAAAGCCACTAGGCTTCATTTAGGGTAGTGTTCCATGTCAATTACCCTGACCAAGAAAAACCCTCAAAGTTATACCCAGAGGCTTGCCTCTTAGTTGATTAAAGATGCAGTGAAATGTGGTACAATGAAGGAGAGAAAAATTTTAAAATGGTGTTCACTATGGTTTTATAAACTACAGAAAAGCTATGAAGTGTCAAGTTTTATCTTTTAATGTGAGTTATGTCAAGGTAAATGCAAAGAGAAAAATTACAGCACTCTAAATAAAATCCAGATTTTAAATGGCAAATTCTGAAAGAGTACTAGAAAGCAATTGTAGAATAAGTACACAGCTTCTTTTCTTAATCAGTTTGAAAAGATCTAAAGACATTTAAAAGTAACCCTAAGGACAATTTTATACTTTTATGTTTTTCTTTCTGCCATAAATGTTTGAAATGATATAATCATTTATTGAAAGAAAATAATTAAATATACAAGACAGGGTTTAGAATATGAACACACTGATAAGATACAGAAAGTGAGCAAAAAATACTTCTCCTGTATTATAAAAGCAAAGAAAATGAGTAGAGGGCCCATTTAATTTTTTTGAAATAGTTTAGGAACCAAATAAACTACTAAAAGTTTAGATGTTTAGTTAAAGAATATTCTGTGCTGTTATTTCATAGAAATTTAACTACTTCTGCCTCATCTTAAATATTTTATATATAATCAATTCAATCATATTTTTTAATTGGATATTTTATTTATTTATATTTCAAAAGTTATCTCCTTTCCCAGTTTCCCCTCTGCAAACCCCTATCCCATCCCCCCTTATCCTGCTTCTATGAGGGTGCTACCCCACTCCCTCCTCACCATCCTAGCATTCCTCTACACTGGGTCATTAAGCCTTCACAGGACCAAGGGCCTCTGCTCCCACTGATGACAGATAAGGCCCCTTCAGTTCCTAAAGTCCTTCCCCTAACTCCTACATTGGGGTTCCTGTGCTCAGTTCAATGATTGGCTATAAACATCTGCATCTGTATTAGTCAGGATCTAGCAGAGCCTCTCAGGAGACAGCTATATCAGGTGGCTGTCATCAAGCACTTCTTGGCACCCACAATAGTGTCTGGGTTTGGTGTCTGCATGTGGGATGGATGCTCAGGTTGGGCAGTCTCTGGATGGTCTTTCCTTCAGTCTATGTTCCACTCTTTGTTCCTGTATTTCCTTTAGACAGGAGCAATTCTGGGCTAAAATTTTGGAGACACATGGGTGGTACCATTCCTCAACCCAATCTGGGGGAGGGGGGTTATGAGTAACCTATGGATATAGTCTCAACAGGTTCTCCCTTCCCTTTGTGGAATATTTCAGCTAATGTCAACCCCGTGGAGTCCTGAGCAACTCTTGCTTTCCTGACATCTGGTCCAAACTCTTTGGAGTTTTATATGTTCATGGGCATCTCTTTCTTTATGTTAGGGAAGTTTTCTTTTTGTAATTTTGTTGAAGATATTTACTGGCACATTAAGTTAGAAATCTTCACTCTATTCTATACTTATTATCCTTAGGTTTGGTCTTCTCATTGTGTTCTTGATTTCCAGTATGTTTTGGGTTAGGAGACTTTTGTTTTTTGCATTTCCTTTGATTGTTGTGTCAATGTTTCCTATGTAATCTTCTGCATCTGAGATTTTCTCTTCTATCTCTTATATTCTGTTGGTGATGCTCTATGGCTCCTACTTCTTTCCTAGGTTTTCTATCTCCAGAGGTCTCTCTCTTTGTGTTTTCTTTATTGTTTCTACTTCCATTTTTAGATCCTGGATGGTTTTGTTCAATTCTGTGCTCGCTTGTCTGGTCCCACCTTAGACAATCACTGGAGAGAAATAGTGATCTCACCTGAGTCCCCGGGGTCAGAGCACTCAGTAGTTTTCCCTCCTTGTGTTGGAGTTTTCCATTTATTATCCATTGTAGGGCTGGATTTGTAGAAAGGTATTGTGTAAATTTGGATTTGTCAGGGAATATTTTGGTTTCTCCATCCATGGCAATTGTGAGTTTGTGCTCTTTTAGGGTTGGTATGACATCTGCCCAGGATCTTCTTGCTTTCATAGTATATACTGAGAAGTCTGGTGTAATTCTGATAGGTATGTCTTTATGTTACTTGACCTTTTCCCTTTACTGCTTTTAATATTCTTTCTTTATTTTGTGCATTTGGTGTTTCTATTTGGAGTGCTGTAGGCTTCTTGTATGTTTATTCCGCTTCTTATATGTTTATGGACGTCTCTTTCTTTAGGTTAGAGAAGTTTTCTTCTATAATTTTGTTGAAGATATTTACTGGCCATTTAAGCTGGGAATCTTCACTCTCTTCTATACATATTATTCTTAGGTTTGGTTTTCTCATTGTGTCCTGGATTTTCTGGATGATTTAGGTTAGGAGCTTTTTCTGCTGTGGCACTGGGTCAACTTCAGTTGCAGATGGAAACCAGTAGGATCCTGTCCAGGCTGCTCCTTGGTTCCTGTGTCCTGAGTGCACCCGGGCAAGTCCTCTGGAGCAGAAGTGGTGGTCCTACCTCTGCTCTCAGGTGTGTCAGTGCTCCTGGGAGAATAGCTCTCTTATAGCAGCACCATGGAGAGCTGTGGCACAGGGTCAGCTCCAGGGAACAAATGGAAACTGGAGCCATATATTTCTTGAGAGTAAGTAATGAAAACATTAAAATAATTTGCCTTAGTGATCTATATTACCAGTCAAAGTATTTTATGAAAAGTTTCATGAAAATCTCACTATTACTTAAAGCTAGACTGACTGTTAAATTAATGCACATTTTGGGAGAGTTAATATTAGAATAAACCCAAATTATATTCATTCAGTAGAGTGGCCTTGGATTTTTGAACTTGGAATGAATAAGCAAGGACAGGGCTTCTATCAAGTCAAAATCCTCCCAGAGTCATTCTCTCTCCATGACACATCTGAAGCTAAGATGCCAGGTGTGGGTACAAACACTTCAAAGTCTCTTTTACAAGGTTTCTGTCTCATTATTTTGGCACTGTGGATGAAGAGCTAAGGATATACCAGCTATAACCAGAAATATAAATGTAGGAGTTATAAGCACCCAAATATAGAACTCCAGAAAACTTCCCTTGATCACAGAAGCTTGAGTATGTCATTCACTAAATGAGAATCATCATTTAGAGATAATTAAGGCACCAGTACAATATTGCCATTTTGAGTGGATCTTATCATAAGCACTATGATTAGATATCTTAAACTAATTAATTATAACTATGTATGTATTCATATATTATATATTACCAATAAGATATATATTTATTTTTAAATTATGAATATAAAATGATTATAAAAGATTGTGAATTAAATACTGACTACCTGTGACAATACTGTGGTTTGTTTGGATTTAACTTTCATAATAACTAAGATTTTTATGTGCTTTATTTATATAAGTTTTATGAAATTGTAGTTTATGACCATCCTTTTCCTTCTTTCTCCTGGAAGATGTAATTACTTACCTGCTTATACCTTGATATTCTTCAGTTTCTGGGTATCCATTTCATGGATGATTTTCAAGACTGCCCTTTTCAAGTCAGCCTTCCAGAATCAGCTCACCCTATTTCCATATTCCACCTTCTTCATGATAAAATACAATTTACTCCTATTTTAATTCTACTAAGTCAAATTTGATTTAAAGGTACTTTGTCACTGAGTAAATTTTATGCCTGCTCCAGACACACTAATGAGGCCAAACACTGAAATAATCATAAATAATAATGGCAGGAATAGAATCTATTTAATGCTTTATTTGATTTCTTATTTCTGTTTATGTTTGTCTGCCTATGTATGTTTGTGTGTGCATATGGGAGTCACTTCATAAGCCAAATGAGGTCATTGGCTCCCCTGTCCTGGGTTTACAACTGCTTGTGACTGGTAGACGTGTTCTGGGAAATGAAACCAGACTTGTGACAATAGCAAGTGCTCTTAGCAGCTAAGGTATCTCTCCAGATCAAGAGATTAGTGTCTTTCTAGAACATTTCAGCCAAAAGTCTCAGAGTCCATTGAGATACTGTGGTTGCATCTCTTTGGGAAATATACTGAGGTCTGCAGTGCAACTTCTACTTATGCATGTCATCATCTGTTTTATATAAGACTGAAACATTCACTAAGTCAAAAGAGTCTCAGTCTTAGTTATGGAATAGAACTACATTTTCTTTTTCTATGTTTATGCATTTAACTCATTGTTATCTTTTTGTGAGAAATCAATATGGTTTATAAATACCTTTCTATTGAGATTTCCTTTGTTCATTCCTTGTAGTTTTATAAGAATATGTTGCTGCCTGCAGCTACATGAACCGGTTTCCTGAGAGGAAAGCTGGGGTTTTGGGTTTTGGTTGGGGGGAAGGAACAGGGAGAAAGAGAGAGAGAGAGAGAGAGAGAGAGAGAGAGAGAGAGAGAGACAGAGACAGAGACAGAGAGACAGAGAGACAGAGAGACAGAGAGACAGAAACAGACAGAGACAGAGACAGAGACAGAGAGACAGAGAGACAGAGACAGACAAAGACAGAGACAGAGAGACAGAGACAGACACAGACAGAATGAATAATGAGACCAAGACAGATTTCTGATCAAGGTCCAATGTTTACATAGGAGTCTGAGTATATAAAGGAAGGGGACCCATCCCCCTCAATGCCAGGATCTCATAGCCTCATTGGCATCTTGTTGCTGGTCAGGAACTGGCCAGGCAGGGAGACTCAGTAATGCAGCAGGTGGTGGCACCTTATATGTAGCTGCAGAAGCAGCAGGACAATAGACTTCTATGTAGGAAAGCTCCATCCTAGGTGAGCTAGCTGTGGCAGAGCAAGGTCTAATAGTGGCTTCTAGATTGTAAATCAACACTTGGAAACTTTAAATACTGCAAGGAGCAGACTGTTCTCCATTGCCCTGTCTAGTCTCTATTTTTGTCCTTTTAGTTTATTTAAACAGGAACACTTCTGGGTAAGAAATTTTGACTGTGAGTTGATAATACCATCCCTACCCTTAAGGCTCTGTCAATCTACTGGAGATGGACTCTTTGAGTTTCCTTTCCCCACTGTTGGGCATTTCATCTATGGCCACTCCATTGAGTTCTGAGAATCTCTTACCTTCCAAGTCTCTGGTATTTTCTAGAGGGTCTGTCCACCTCCCACCTTCTGAGGCTGCATATTTCCATTCATTGTGCTGGCCCTCAGAGCTTCTCTTCTGCTCTCCTATATCTGTTCCTGTTTACCTCTCCCCTTCCTCTCCTCCTCCCACAAGAGCCCCTACTCCTTATGCTCATGTAATTATTCTCTACCCCTTACTAAGTGGGATTGAAACATCCTCAGGAGGCCTTTATCCTTGTTAAACTTCTTAAATTCTGTGGGTTGTATCCTGGGTATTCTGTACTTTTTGGCTAATATCTACTTATTAGTTTGTACATACCATGTATGTCTTTTGGGGTCTGGGTGAGGTAATCCTGAGTGAAGTAACTCAGGATATTTTCAAGTTCCATCGATTTACCTGCAAAACGTATGATGTCCTTCTTAATAGCTGAATAGTATTCCATTCTGTAAATGAACCACATTTTCTGTATCCATTCTTGAGGAACTTCTGGGTTGGTTCCACCTTCTGGCTATTACAAATAAGGCCACAATGAACATTGTGACGCATGTGTACCTGTGGTATGGTGGGGTATCTTTTGGGTGTAAGCCCAAGAGTGGTATAGCTGAGTTTTTAGGTAGGTCAACTTGCAATTTTCTGAGGAACTGCCTGATTGATTTCTAGAGTGGATGTACCAGTTTGCAATCCCACCAGCAATGGAGGAATATTCCTCGTTTTTCAAATCCTTACCAGCTCATAATTTCTCCTCAATTTTTGCTTCTTAGCTATTCTGATTGGCATAAAGTGGAGTCTCAGGATCATTTTGATTTCCATTTCCCTGATGACTAAAGTTTTCAACCACTTTTTTTTTTAAATTTTTATTTAACTTTTATTGCATTATGAAGAGAAAAGTTAAATGATTTCAATTTATCTAAATTTGTTAACATTTAAAAATATATTTTAAGTAAATAGGATTAAACCACATTCCTCTTTCCCTTTTGTACCTCAACTCTTGCCAGAGACCCCCCTTTAATACATACAAGAACTTTTTTGTCATATTCCTTAAAATTTATAAAATATTATAACAATAAAAATAAGTATTTAAAAGTTGTT
>NW_022196898.1:60311317-60315087 GCF_008632895.1 Mastomys coucha | reverse complement strand
TAGTATAGTGTAAAAACATGAAATAAGCAATATTACTAATAGAGAGGCTGAGATAGGAGAAGCAAGATTTCAAGATCCTTATGTTATACACAGCCAGACACTGTCACAAACAAACAAGCTGAAAGTGTATATAGATTGCACAATATTGGACCTATTTCTCCAATTACCAAATTAGGGAGACCATTGGATGACAATCAACAAATTTCTAATTCCTCATATTATTGGATTTCAATAAATTAGGATATGTTGATAATATTAATTTTCATATTAAGATATTAAGAAAAGGTAATTGTCACTTCATGTTGTTTTTGTTGTAAGAAGTGGAGTTATATTTGTATGGATTTGTTGAAAGATTACTCTCTTGCTTCTTCTAGGGTGTAGTTTTGCTCCTTGTGTTGATGTTTTCCATCTATTATCCTTTGTAGGGCTGGATTTGTGGAAAGATATTGTGTAAATTTTGTTTTGTCATGGAATATCTTGTTTTCTCCATCTATGGTTATTTAGAGCTTTGCTGGGTATAGTAGCCTAGGCTGGCATTTGTGTTCTCTTAGGGTCTGTACGACATCTGCCCAGGATCTTCTAGCTTTCATAGACTCTGGTGAGAAGTCTAGTGTAATTCTGTTAGGCCTGCCTTTATATGTTACTTGCCTTTTTTCTCTTACTGCTTTTAAAATTCTTTCTTTGTTTAGTACATTTGGTGTTTTGATTATTATGTGACAGATGAAATTTCTTTTCTGGTACAATCTATTTGGAGTTCTGTAGGCTTCTTGTGTGTTCATGGGCATCTTTTCCTTTAGGTTAGGGAAGTTTTCTTCTATAATTTTGTTGAAGATATTTACTGGCCCATTACATTGGGAATCTTCACACTCTTCTATACCTATTATCCTTAGGTTTGGTCTTCTCATTGCATCCTGGATTTCCTGGATGTGTTGGTTTAGGAACATTTTGCATTTTCTTTGACTGTTGTGTCAATGTTTTCTATGGTATCTTCTGCCCCTGAGATTCTCTTTTCTATCTCTTGTATTCTGTTGGTGATGTTTGCATCTATGGCTCCTGATTTCTTTCCTAGGATTTGTATCTCCAGGGTTGCCTCTCTTTCTGATTTCCTTATTGTTTCTATTTCCATTTTTAGATTCTGGATGGTTTTGCTCATTTCCTTCACCTGTTTGATTGTGTTTTCCTGTAGTCCTTTAAGGGATTTTTGTGTTTCCTCTTGAAGGGCTTTTAGCTCTTTACCTGTGTTCTCCTGTATTTCTTTGAGGGTGCTACCTGCCCTTGCTAAATCTGACTGGAGCCTGTCCTTCCTGTGATCCTGGTTGTGTCCAATCTCCTTAGAGTAAAGCTGTCTCTGTGATCCTGTGATTCTGGGATCCTGTGATCCTGGGCTTGTTAGAGCACCTGGGAGTGGAGCTTCCTCTGGGTGTTGTGGGACTGGCTGCAGAGCTTATGCCCAAGGTCTGCCCAGGACACCAGCCCAGAGAGACTGGAAGGAACCAGAGGCACTGGGCTGGTGGAGTTCCTGTGTGCCTGGTCCCACTGGTCCCAGTTACTCCCATTGTTGGGACAGATGTTGGGTCTTCCTCATCTCTGATCCTGGGTGTGTCAGAGCTCCTGGGAGTGGAGCTTCCTGTGAGTGTTGAGGGACTGGCTGCAGAGCTTAGGTTCTCAATTAATGAGGATTCCAGGAGGCCCCAAGAAACACTGTAGCTTTCCAGTTAAAGTAGGGGCTTCTGGCCCCAGAAGTCCCAGGAACTAAGACACCAACCTAGGAGTACACATGGCTCTAGCCGCATATGTAATGGAGGATGGCCTTATTAGGCATCTATGCGAGGGTTGACCACTTCTTTATATGCTTTTTGGTCATTGATGATTCCTCAGTTGAGAATTCTCTATTTATCTCTGTACTCCATTTTTTAAATGCTTTTTTGTTTGTTTGTTTGGTTGGTTGGTTGGTTTTGTGGAATATAACTTCTTGATTTTTTTTTTATATATATTTTTGGGTATTAGTCCTCCATCAGATGTAGGGTTAGTGGAGGATTTTTTTTTTTCTCAACCTGTAGGTTGCTGCTTTTTCTTACTGATTGTATCTTTTGTCTTTCAGAAACTTTTGAGTTTCATGAAGTCCCATTTATCAATTTTTGGTTTTAGAACCTGAGACATTGGATTTCTGTTTAGGAAATTTACCTCTGTACCAATGAGTTCAAGGCTCTTTCTCACTTTCTCTTCTATTTGATTCAGTGTATCTGATATTATGTTGAGGTCCTTGATCCATTTGGACTTGAGTTTTGTGCAGGATGAGAAATGTGGATCTATTTTCATTCTTTACAGACTATCAGTTAGACCAGCACCATTTCTTGAAGATGCTTTGTTTTTGTCATTGTATGTTTTTGGTTTCTTTTTAAAATATCTCTATGATCTTTTATATTTCTGTTAAAACTTCTCTATTCAGATCCGTAGCCCATTTTAACTGGGTCATTTATCTTATTGGTTGTCTTTTTTAGTTCTGTATATTTTCTCCTTAATAATTGTCCACGAGAGGTATAACTGGTAAAGATGTTTTCCTAGACTGTGTGCTTACACTGTTTTATGAGAACCCATTTCACAAGTATTAGCTTTAATTTCTGAGTGCATGGAGTCCTTTACATAGAGTACTTTCCTACTATTGGTACTGCCTATTATTGCTTCTAGTGATTTCATTATTACATTTAACACTGATGTTTTCTTTAGTTTGGAGTTAATTTAAATGCAGGGTGACATATATAAGTACTATTTAATTCTTTTATATGTACACATGAAGATTTCTCATCACAGACACTATAAGATGCTTGCTTTTCTCCAGTGTATAGTTTTGGCATTTAACCAAACATCCTATGCCAAGAGTTATGCACATTCAGGTTTGTGTTGACCTGTTGGTATACATGCCAGTTTTTGTACTGATACCATACTGTTTTCACTACCTTAGTCCTGTAACAAATTTAAAAACCTGGAGTATTAATCGTTCCATCATAATCTGTTTTTTTTTTTCCATGATTACATTCCTAACAGGTATATTTTGTGATTCAATATATATTATATGGTTTTGTTTTCTAATTTTGTGAATAATACTGTGAAGATTTTGTTGAGACTGGATTGAACATACCAGTTGCTTTTAGTATAATTGTCATTTTTATTTATCATTTTATTACAAAATTCATTCAGTACACAGGTCTTTTTTTCTCTCATGTTTTCTTTAATATCTTTCTTCTGAGATTTAAGTTTTTCACTGCTCAAATCTACTATTTCTTAGTAATAGAATCAGAAATGAGCAGGGAAACATTAACACATACCCAAAATAAATTCAGAATATTTAAATAATTCCTTAAAAAGCAATATTCAATTAAGGTAGTATGAAGGAGTATCTAGATATTTTTGTGCTACTAAAATCAAACTAAGAAGGCTACAGAAACACAACAAATATATAGATAGAAATAATAACAAAATGCCTTAGGATTAAAAAGAGACCAGAGCCAAATTCTGCATAGCAGATTCTACAAGAATTTTAAAAGATCTACAACCAAAATCCTGAAATTACTTTTTTAAATATTTTTTATTTCATTTATATGAGTACATTGTATCTGCCTTCAGACACATCAGATGAGGACCTTGGATGCCATTACAGATGGTTGTGAATCACCCTGTGGTTGTTGGCAATTGAACTCAGGACCTCAGGAAGAGTAAGCAGCCAGTGCTCTTAACCACTGAGACAATTTCTCCAGCCCAAATTAATTAAA
>NW_022196898.1:60309351-60311307 GCF_008632895.1 Mastomys coucha | reverse complement strand
AAAAAAAAAAAAAAAAGAAAGAAAAACAGAAGAACATTTCACAACTTCTTATTTCAAAGGAAGTTTTGTTTTAATAACAAAGGCAGGAAAACACACTGTGCTGGTTCCAATGAGCATGTTCCATATAAGTTTAGATGTTTGAATACTTGGTCACACAAAAACAAAAGAAGAAAGCTGAAGAACAATAACACTGATGAACATAGTTGTAAAAATGTCAATAAAATACTTTCAAAGTAAATAAAATATATACCAAAAACTTTATGTACTGAGATCAAATTGGCTTTATGTCAGATATACAATAATAGCTTAAAATCATAAATGGATAAATATAATAAATCATATAAACTATCTTAGAAACAAACATAATCTCAACAGATGCAGAAAAGGAAGGAAAATATACATGCAAATAGATGGAAGCTGTATCTATGGAATTTCAATAACATATCCCTAAACAAGACCTATAAAATGAAGGCATCAGTTAATAGAGTAATAACATGGGAGTAAAAATTCACAAGGTTTCAAATCTACATGAAAAGCTACAGAGGGAGAGATATAGTTAGTTTTCTCTAGGGATACGTACCCTGATAAGTTACCTGAACTAAATGTTCAAAAACATATGTTCACAAGGGCAATATTAAATGGAATTGGTAGAATATATATAGCAAGTGTGGGTGAAAATATGTATATATATGCTGTGTGTTTGCCTGTGCGTTTGTGTGTATGTTAAACAATAATGATTAAGAGACCATGAATTTTAGCTATATGAATGAAGACACAGTTGGAGTTCAGGAGGGGTTAAAATGAATCAAATGTATATATATATATATATATATATATATATATATATATACACACACACATATATATAAATATATTTATATGGAATTAATATATTAATCAAATTAATATATATTTGATTAATCAAATTAATATATTATACAATTATCATATTAATATATTAATCAAATATATTAGCATTAATATACAAATTAATATATTGATCAATCAAATTAATATATTTGATTAATCAAACTAATATATATTAATTCCATATATATACATATATATATATCATCAAATGTGTATATGTGTATATACATATATATGTATATATATGGAATTAAAAATTGTTTTAAATCTAAATTAAATGGAAAATTTATAACCCAGTCATGAAAAGAAAAGAAGATACAAGGAAGTGACCAAGTGACCCTTTGTTGAATAAATGAAGATGAATAAGAACATGGTTCTATTTCTTCACAGCAGTGAAAACACAATGACATCTTAATGTTTTGGCTACATTCTTCACTACAGGCTCAGTGCTAGAGAGAGCAGCATGGTTCTCAGGGTAGCTTCAAGTTATCTGTACCAAGCTCCCTGGAAGGCTCTTGGAACTTTTCCTAGATTCTAGCGTTGTACACCTCCTGTCCTCTTCTGCTGCAAATCCCATGAGCCCATATTTGGATTAGGTCTTCCCCACAGTGCACACATGCAATCAGACTTGGCTTGGGTATGCAGAAAGCTGACTAACCTAAATCCATTCATTCTGGGATTTATTACTAGTTTTTACATTTGTTTCTATTCCTGGTATAGAAATTTTAATTTTGAAATTCTTCTTATTTCCACTAAGCAATATACTCAGGTCTGTCATGTGTAATTTCAGAGAGACTGCAAGATTATAAGAACAATGATGTCTGGGATTTATATTTTTTCTTGTGGTTGCTGTTACACTCATATTTTACTTAAAAGAAACATATGTTACAGTCTACTGATATTTCACTATTATTTGTGTTGTTCAAGAATATCACAAGTACATTATTGCATATAGAGGCTTCCTGAGAAATCAAAAGTGCACAGGCATTGGTATAAAAAAGACATGTGTGTGTGTGTGCATGCATGTGTGTGTGCATGCATGTGTGTGTGTGTGTGTGTGTGTGTGTGTGTGTGTGTGTGTGTGTG
>NW_022196898.1:60301492-60308281 GCF_008632895.1 Mastomys coucha | reverse complement strand
AGTGGTATAGCCGGGTCCTCTGGTAGTACTATGTCCAATTTCCGGATGAACCGCCAAACTGATTTCCTATTAAACAGGATCAATTTTAAGAAACCTTGGTTTACAGAATCAGTGTTTCCAGAAACTATGTGAAAGACTGAAACTACAGAAAAGAAGTACAATTGAACCCCATGAGTAAACAAACAACACAAGTGGAATCCCAAAGAAACAAGCTACATGGACTGCTTACTGCAAGGGGTTTATTAACTATCTCATTAAATTTGAAAGCAAGCCATTCAGTAGTCTTCATCTCTGTATCTGTGGATCTCTAAATTAAATGAAAAATATACTCAATTGTAGAGTTTCAGAATGTTCTGATGTATAAAGAAGAGTGATACTCATTTCCCTTGATATTTTCACTAATGTTTTCTATATGAAAGGAGAGAGGGCTTTGAAATACAGACACCAAATTGTTTCTGATATGATAATGTTGCATTTCAATATTTTTTATCTTTTGTGTACTCAGAGATACTAAAAATCAAACACTTTTGATTGCTTTTTTCCCTATTCCCACAATGAGACTTTTAAACTGTTTTGTGGTTTCTGGGCAAGGTGGTGTTGTGGCTGCTTTGTGTCATAGCCTTAGGCTGCAAATGCTCAGAGTTCCCAATTTTATCCTTCAAAATTCTTCTGACTGCTCTGAGAATTGTGGGGCAGCAGCATTGACACACACATTCAGGTAAAAATATGTGAACATTCACAATGGATAACAATCCCTTAAATTGTAGTAGCATACTGACTGAAATGAAAGGCCATGCTAAATTTCCATATATGACCTTGCTTAATCATGGGTATTATTAATTGCATATTGCTTTAACTCTGTAATAAGTAACTCGTCTAAGATATATGTTTTTGTTAGTTTTGGGATTCCTCTCTCATGATTTTTTCTATATTAGTTTGGGGAATGGGTGTTAGAGTAAAATATTTCTAGATTGTTCTGTTTCAAAACACGAGGAATATTGTTTTCTATCATTTACATGTTCAAATAAATGTGAATGTTAGAATTACAATAGTTACACTTGAGCATGTGTGCAAAAATTTTAGTAACAAAATAATAAAATTTTGTCAAATCTGGAGTATTAATTTTCAGTTAACTCTCCCAGATGGGTCTCATAGCAAGCTTTGTGGCTCTATATGTTTGAATCAAGGTGTAGTTTCTTCATATACTTAACTTCAGTACAGTGATAGTTTTGAAATATGAAATTGAGATGGGACTGCTTAGAGTAGAAAATTAAACTGTATGCCTCTTATCAGAGGCTACTAACTGCTTATTTTCCTGTGGTCAAAGCTAAGGATGGAGATTATATGCTACAGTCATATGGTGAAATAGAAAACACTGGACTAGGCAAGGTTCTGGGTTTCTGATCACTGCAGCTCCCTGTTGCCTATTCTGCAGTTCTTACATGCATAGGATACTTCAGTGTATTTCCCCTCATCTTGGCTTAGGCTACATCAGCTAAGCCTTCAAAACTGACTAGAGGATCATATTTTGATCAAAGTGTCACTATAATATATACAGCATATATTTTACAAATACCCACCATGAAGCTCATGCTATTTCTATCTTATATAAGCTGATGTAGGTCATGAGTAGATAATCCATCATAAAATATGTATAAATATAAAACTAAACTGCATAGAGAAATGGCTGGTTTCTATAGAATTTATTTCCAAGATTTGTTAATACAAATAGAAATAATAGAAATTTCAAAACTGTTTGTGTTAGTTTTCTCACTATCCAGAATGTTTTATACTTTAGAAGCAATTTCAAGTTTTCTTAAGAATGTTAGAAGGTTACCTAACAATTCTGCAAGTATTACCAAAATATGTTAAGTAGTGAGCATGAGTTGTTGGATAAGAATCCCTATTCATTAGAAGAGTTATGTATTTATATAGATGTAGAAACATTCAGGCACATTCACACACACACACACACACACAAACACATAATGGACAAATTCTGATTGACATGAATATATAGATCATTTCAGTGTAAATGTCTACTCATAATTTATATGGAATTAAAAATATTTAGTTGCTTAGAATTGCATGAAAATTCCATTTGCATTTTGTGATGATTACAATAGAAACGTGTTCATTTTGATACAGAAATAAATGGAGTCTTAATAACTAACAAAATTGAATTTGGAGAAATTTCAGTTTTAGACATAGAACTTGTTATCTGTTCTTTGAAAGTTTCATATATGTATGAGTTATATTTCAATCACACCCAACACAACTCTCCCTCCTAACACTCCCTGGAATCCTTGCAAATATGTGTCTACCCAACTTCGTGTCATCTTTTGGATTCAATAACACACATAGTCCAGTTAGTGCTATTGGTAGGAGCCTGGCCACTTAGAAACATATTGGTACAAATTTAGCACATTAGGAATATGCTAAATATAAATGACTTCTATCCTCAGTAGTATTGCATTTTCAGGATGCTATGTAATTATAATCACAGAAAAGACAGCTGTCTGCAAAGTATATTTAAAGTTTTCTCAAGTATTCTGTCAAATTTAAGACTATTAATACATGTGTATACTATGCACATATACATATATGAATTATGATTATATTGTACCATATAATCAATTTATATTGCATATATTATAAGATATCATATCATAAGATACATATATCATAAGATACATTATATATAGATATTTAAGAATATATAGAAGTTTATATATATATAAAATATACAATTTTATACTCTTACAATTCTTTTTTTTAGAAATTTTCTTTATTTGGATTTCAAATATTATGCCCTTTCCTGGTTTCCGCTCCGAAAACCCCCTATTCTCTACCACGCCCCTGCTCACCAACCCACCCACACCCTCTTCCTAGCCCTGGCATTCCCCTACACAGGGGCATAGAACCTTCACAGGACCAAGGGCCTCTCCTCCCCTTGATGAACAACAAGACCATCCTCTGCTATATATGCAGCTAGAGCCATGGGTCCCTCCATGTATACTCTTTGGTTGTTGGTTTAGTCCTCAGGAGTTCTGGGGGTAATGGTTGGTTCATATTGTTGTCTCTCCTATGGGGCTGCAAACCCCTTCAGCTCCTTGGGTCCTTTCTCTAGTTCTTTCATTGGGGACCCTGTGCTCAGTCCAATGGTTGGCTGTGAGCATCCACCTCTATATTTGTCAGGCACTGGTAGAGCCCCCTCAGAACACAGCCGTATCAGGCTCCTGTCAGCAAGCACTTATTGGAATCTGCAATAGTGTCTGGGTTTGGTGACTGTATATGGATGGACCCCCAGGTGAGGCAGTCTGGGGATGGCCTTTCCTTCAGTCTCTGCTCCACACTTTGTCTCTGTAACTCCTTCCATGGACATTTTGTTACTCTTTCTAAGAATGAAGTATCCACACTTTGGTCTTCCTTCTTCTTGAGGTTCATGTAGTCTGTAAATTGTATCTTGGATATTCCAAGCTTCTGGGTATACCACTTTATCAATGAATGCATACCATTGATGCTGTTTTGTGACTGGGTTACCTCACTCAGGATTATATTTTCTAGTTCCATACATTTTTGCATAAGAATTTTATAAATTCATTGTTTTTAATAACTGAGTAGTACTATATTGTGTAAATGTACCACATTTCTGTATCCATTCCTCTGTTGAAGGACATCTGTGTTCTTTCCAGCTTCTGGCTATTATAAATAAGGCTGCTATGAACATAGTGGAACATGTGTACTTATTGTATGTTGGACCATCTTCTGGGTATATGCCCAGGAGTGGTATTGCTGGGACCACAAGTAGAACTTTGTCCAGTTTTCTGAAGAACTGCCAAACTGATTTCCAGTGCGGTTGTACCTGCATGAGATCCCATCAGCAATGGAGAAGTGTTCCTCTTTCTCCACATCCTCACTAGTATCTGTTGTCACCTGGGTTTTTTGATATCCACCATACTGATTGGTATAAGGTGGAATCTCAAAGTTGTTTTGATTTGCATCTATTGGGTTTGTTGAAAGAAGAATACTTTCTCACTTTCCTAGGGTGTAGTTTCCCTCCTGTGTTGGCATTTTGCTTCTATTATCCTTTGTAGGGCAGTATTTGTGGAAAGATACTGTGCAAATTTGGTTTTGTCTTGGAATATCTTGGTTTCCCCATCTATAGTAAGTGAGAGTTTTGCTGGGTATAGTAGCCTGGACTGGCATTTGTGTTCTCTTAGTGTCTTTATGACATCTGCTAGGTTCTTCTAGCTTTCATAGTCTCTGGTGAGAAGTCTGGTGTAATTCTGATAGGTCTGCCTTTATATATTACTTGACCTTTTTCTCTTACTGCTTTTAAAATTGTTTCTTTGTTTACTGCATTTAGTGTTTTGATTATTATGTGATGGGAGGAATTTCTTTTCTTGTCCAATCTATTTGGAGTTCTGTAGGCTTCTTGTATGTTCATGGGCATCTCTTTCTTTAGGTTAAGGAAGTTTTCTTCTATAATTTTGTTGAACATATTTATTTACTGGTCCTTTATGTTGTGAATCTTCACTCTCTTCTATACCTACTATGCTTAGGTTTGGTCTTCTCATTGTGTCCTGGATTTCCTGGATGTTTTGGGTTTGGATATTTTTGTGTTTTGCATTTTCTTTGACTGTTATGTCAATGTTTTCTTCTGCACCTGAGATTTTCTCTTCTATCTCTCAGATGCTTGCATCTATGGCTCCTGGTCTCTTTCCTTGGTTTTCTATCTCCAGTGTTCTCTCCCTTTGTGATTTCTTTATTGTTTCTATTACCATTTTTATATCCTGGATAGTTTTGTTCAGTTTTCTTCACCTGTTTGGTTGTGTTTTCCTGTAATTCTTTGTTGTTGCTGTTGTTGTTTTGGCTGTTGTTTTTTGAGACAAGGTTTCTCTGTGTAGCCTTGGATGTCCTGGAAGTCACTCTGTAGACTAGACTGGCCTTGAATTTATAAGTCCTCCTGCCTCTGCCTCCCAAGTGCATGTGCCACCACTGCCTAGATATTTTGTATTTCTTTAAGGGAGTTATTTATGTCCTTCTTAAATTCTTCAATCATCATCATCATGAGACATGATTTTAAATCAGAGCCTTGCTTTTCTGGTGTGTTGGGATAACCAAGGTTCACTGTCTTGGAAGAACTGGGTTCTGATGATGCCAAGTAATCTTTGTTTCTATTTCTTATGTTCTTGTGCTTGCCTTTCATCATCTGGTTGTCTCTGATTTTAGCTGGTCTTGCTTGATTTTGGCTTGTCTCTCCTGCAAGCCTTTGTGTCAGTACTCCTGATAAACCAGTTATCTACGGGAGGAATTTGGATATGCACAGCTGTACAGCTCTGGGGTGCAGTCACAGATCAGAAGGATCCTGTCCCCAGCTGATCATTGGTTCCTGTGTCCTGATGGCTCTGTGAGGTTCCCTCTTGGACCAGAAATTTGAAGAGAAGTGGTGGTCTTATCTGTCCTAACTGCACTCACAAGCCTGTCCACAGTCCTGGTAATGTTCCCTACTTGTAGTATTTGCTATGGAGCCCTGTGGCAGATGATCTGCTACAGGCAGAAAAGGAAACTAGAAGGCTTATTCTTAGAGTTATTACATGATGATCTTGTTAGATGCTGAATAAATCTTTGATAAAATCCAACATAATTGATAAACATCTGTGCTAAAATTTTTGGAGAGATCAAGGATACAAGGCACAATCCTATGCATAAATACAGGTAATTAACAGCAAGCTGATAGCTGTCTTAGAGTTTCTGTTCCTGCACAACCATCATGACCAAGAAGCAAGTTGGGGAGGAAAAGGTTTATTTAGCTTACTTCCACATTGCTGTTCATCACCAGAGGAGTTCAGGACTGGAACTCAAGCAGGAGCTGATGCAGAGGCCATGGAGGGATGTTCTTTACTTGCTTGCTTCTCCTGGCTTGCTCAGCCTGCTCCCTTATAGAACCCAAGACTTCCAGCCCAGATGGCACCATGCACAAGGAGCCCTATCCCATTGATCACTAATTGAGAAAATGTTCCACAGCTGGATCTCATGGAGGCACTTCCCCAACTGAAACTCCCTTCTCTGTGATAACTCTAGCCTGTGTCAAGTTGACACACAAAACCAGCCAGTACAACTGAGACTTGTCAGCTTGACACACAAACATTTCACTATTAAGCCTCAACCCTTACTTTCTTATTCATCCCCAAGATCTGAAGTCCCACAGTCTTTACATATAAAAAGTTCAATCAATTTAAAATGCCTGATATCTTTTAAAATTCAAGGTCTCTTAACTGTGGGCTCCACTAAAATACTTTCTTCCTTCAAGAGGGAAAATATCAGGGCACAGTCACAATCAAAAGCAAAACCAATGTCTGGGATCCAACTCACGATCTTCTGGGCTCCTCTAAGGGCTTTGGTTACTTCTCCAGCTCTGCCCTTTTTAGCACACATCTTGACTTCTGGGTTCCAGATGCATGTACTCCACTGCTGCTGCTGTCCTTGGTGGTCATTGCGTGGTACTGGCATTCCCAGAACACTGCTGTAACTAGGCTTTACCAATAGCCTCTCATAGACTGTCTTCATGGTGCCAAACCTCAACTCCTTTGCATGACACCTTCAGTTCTGGGCCATCAATTGCAAAACGAGGCTGCACCTTCACCAATGGCCTTCCATGACCTCTCACTGTGCCGAGCTTCAGCTGCTCTTCACGACCCCTTCGTGCTGTCAAAATCAGTACCACCTGGGCGACTCTTACACATTACCAAGTCCTGCTGCAGCACAAGGTACAACCTTGGCTAT
>NW_022196898.1:60263112-60300847 GCF_008632895.1 Mastomys coucha | reverse complement strand
CCAACTGAAACTCCATTCTCTGTGATAACTCCAGCCTGTGTCAAGTTGACACACAAAACCAGCCAGTAGAATAGCCAAGATATAATTAAAGTGAAAAAGCTCAAAACAATTCTACTAAAGTCAGAGACAAGACAGGTCTACCCACCCTCTCTATAGCTATTTAATATAGTACTTTGAAATTTGAGCTAGAGCAATAAGACAACTGAAAGAGATCAAGGGGATTCATATTGGGAAGGAAGAAGTCAAAATAGTGCTCTTTGGAGATGATATGAAAAATACAATAGTGAGCCTAAAACAGCCTCTAAAACTGCTTAGATTAAAAATGTAACCAAAAAATCAGTATATCTAATATATACAAATGGTAAATGGGCTGAGAAAGAAATTAAGGAAGCAACATCCTTCAAAACAGCTACAAATAATATAAAACTTCTTATTGTAATGACCTGTGTGACAATAACTTCAAGAATTTGGTAAAAGAAATTGAAGAATATATCATAAAATGAGAAGATCTCCTAGGCTATAGTTCTGCAAAATTAGATAGTAAACATGGTCTTCTTATTAAAAACAATCTATAGATGTAATGCAATTCTGATCAAAATCCAATTCCTATCAAAAACAATTCTTTATACATCTTGAGACACAAATACTCAATTTTATATGGAAAAAATAAAAATCTGAGGATATCTAAAACTATCCTGCACAATAAAAGAACTGATGGAAATATCACCTTCCCTGATTTCAAGCTGTAATTCAGAGCACTAGTAATAAAAACTGCATGGTATTGGCATAAAAATTGATAAGTTGATGACTTAGAATCAATTTAGAGACCCCCAAAGAATTCCTCATACCCAAGGACACTTGATTTTTTGGCAAAGAAACTAAAACTATCTATTGCTGAAACAAAGCATCTTCAACAAATGGTTCTGCTCTACCTGCATGTCTACATGTAGAAGAGTGCAAATATAACCATATTTATCATCCTCTACAAAACTCAAGTCTAAGTGGGTCAAAGACCTCAAACTAAAACCAGATACACTAAATCTCATAGAAGAATTAATTGCGGAATAGCCTTGACTGCTCTGGTATAGGAGACAATTTCCTGAACAGAACTCTAACTGCTCAGGCACTAAGATTAACAATTAAGACGTGGGATGTCATGAAACTGAAAAGCTTCTGTAAGGCAAAGGATACTGTCAAATGAATAGAAGGACAGCCTACAGAGTGGGAAATGATCTTCACCAACCTCACAACTGACACATGGCTGATGTCCAAAATATATAAAGAATGCAAGAAACTAGACTGCAAAAAACCAATTATCTAATTAAAACCTGATACAAATCTAAAAAGAGAATTCACAATAGAGACATCTCCAATGGCCAAGATGTACTTAAGAAAATGTTTAGCATCCTTAGCCATCAGAGAAATGTAAGCTAACAAGAGTCAGGTTCCATCTTACAACTCTCTGAATGGCTATGATTTAAAAATCATGAGATAGCTTACACTGGTGAGGATATGGAGTAAGGTAAACATTCTTCCATTACTAGTGATAATGTAAACTTGTACAGCCACTTTGGAAATCTTAATTTTCTCAGAAAATTGAGACTAATTCTGCATCATGACTGGCTACATCAGTCCTGAGTATATTTCAAAGGATGTTCCAACATTCTACAAGGGGACTTGCTCAACTATGTTCATAGCATCTTTAATCATAATAGCTAGAAACTGGAAAGAAGCTAGATGTCCCTCAACTGATGAATGGATAAAGAAAATATGGTAGATGTACACAATGGAGGATTACTCAGGTATTAAAAACAATGGTTTGAAATGTGCAGACAAGTGGATAGAACTAGAAAATATCATCCTGAGTTTGGTAACCCAGACACAGAAAGACAAACATGGTATGTAGTCATTCATAAGTGGATATTTGTAAACTATAAACATGCTAAAATCCACAGATCCAAAGATGATAAGTAGCACTGAGAGCTCAAATGGGGATGAGTGAATCTCACTGAAACAGGAAATAGAATAGACATCATAGGTGAAGGGGCAGGTACTGGGAGGGAGTTTAGAATGTAAACCAGAAGGATCAGATTTGGGGAGCAAAGAGGATGAGAGTAGTGGAGGAGACAACAAAATGGGGACAGGGAATCTTTGGAATGATTTAGAAACCTAGTACAATAGACACTCTCAAGAATCTATGAGGGTAACCCTATCCAAGGCTCTTTGCAATGGGAGTCTGAACTGTTTGTCTCCTGTAAACAGTGAAGACATCTGATGGAGGGATTTGGATATCAACCCAGCCTTAAAATTTTTGTTCAGCTTACCAGATGTGAAGGGATAAAGATGGAGCAGAAACTGAGGAAATAGCCAACCAATGACTGATCCAACATGAGACTTCCCCTTGTGGGTTGGGTATGAGTTGGTGTGGAATCAGCGGGGCTCAGACTCTGAGAGTAGAATGTGGCAGACAGCAAGCTCATTTATTAATTCTTGAGGGAATGCCTTTTATACCATCCACCCCTGTCCCATTGGTCCCAAGCAAGAGTGTCCTCCAAGTGGCAGTTCCTGAGTGCTGTCATTGTATTCACCAAACTCTAGGTTCTCAGACAGTCTTCAGTTTGGCCCTCATGGAGAAGTTGCCTCCTCAGCTGAGTGTCCCCACTCGCTGTTTACCAAACATTTATGCAGAAGTGGCTACTGCCTTGTCAGCGAGGCCTGCCATTCCTCTTACACTCTTCTACTTCCAGACAGGATCTTAGCATACCTGCAATCAGCCTGGCTTAACCCAACAACTGATGGAAACAGAGGGAGAGACCCACAACCAAACATTAGGCTAAACTTGGAGGATTCTGCAGAAGAGAGTGAGAGAGAATTGTAGGACACAGAGGGGTCAAGGACACCATGAGAAAACCGATGGAATCAACTAACCTGCGCTGATAAGGGCTCCCAAAGATTGAACTGCCTACCAAGGAGCATGCATAGGACTGACCTAAGTCCTTGGCTCATATGTAACAGCTATATAACTTGTTCTTGGTGTAAAACTCCTAACCAGTTGGGCAGTCTATGACTCTGTTGCTTGCCTTTGGGGTGCTTTTACCTTACTGGGCTGCCTCTTCTAGCCTCAGTATGTGAATATATGTCTAGTTTTACTGCATCTTGATATGTCAAGATTAGTTGATAACCAGGGAAGTCTTTCCTTTTCTAAAGAGAAAGGATGGAAGAGTAGATGCAGGTATGTGTATGGGGAAAGGAGAGGGCTGGGAGAAATGTGAGGGAAACTGTGGTCAGAATGTAAAGCAAATTAATTAATTAAATAACTTGGAAAATTTCACACATTTTAAATTTGTATGTATAGTTATTTATTATACAAATTTCATAGATATATACTCATATGCTTTATAAACATAATTATTAAGAGAATAACATGTACATTTACTATCTATAATTAGATATATATAAATCTTTAAGAGTATAACATATAAACAATTTCAAGATTATATATACTATTTTTAATTAATATTTAATAAATTATAGTGCTATTTATATATATAAATATATGATTTATAAGCTAGCCTTGATTTAGGTAATCTGTATGTTTAGTTTCATACAGTTACATTTTTTTTAAAGATTTATTTATTATTATACATAAGTATACTATAGCTGTGTTCAGACACACCATAAGAGGATTTCAGATCTCATTATGATGGTTGTGAGCCACCATGCGGTTGCTGGGATTTGAACTCAGGACCTTTGGCAGAGTAGTCAGTGTTCTTAACTGCTGAGACATCTCTCCAGGCCTCATACAGTGACATATTTAACATTGTTTTAAATTAATGTTCATCCACACAATATTTTTTAGAATATTATTAGTCACTTAGGTAAGCTAACATAATCTTGGCAATATTTGCTTAACATATCTTGAACAAATCTATACAATTTTGTGGATGTGGATTATTTAATATTTATTTTTTAGGTAAACTGGAATATTTTGACCTGCAATTGGAAGACTATGGAGAACAAAAGATATTTTTACTTTACAAATAAGATCTTCATATCGAATTATAATCAAATTCACAAAAGTTATAAATTTAACCAAAAACAATAATAATAGATTACTGTAGAATTTAAAGCTAAAGAAAAATAGAATGCAGTTTTTATCCCTATTGCTCTGAGTTCAGCTTGTTGTCAGGAATGGTGATTCCACATGGAGTTGGTTGAGAAATAAAACTACACACCTATGGACTTTTCATTTTTAATAAGGAACCCAAAACCATAAAATAGAAAAAAGAAATTATCTCCAACAAATAGTGCTATCTAACTGGATGTCTATGAGTAGAAGAATACAAATCAATCCACATTTATTACCCTGTACAAAATTCAAGTTAAAGTGTTCTACATAAAACCAAATACAGTAAATCTCATAGAAGAAAAAGAGGGAAAAGGCCTTGAAATCATTAGTACAGGAGACAATTTCCCACATATAGATGAAAAGACTCATATCAAAACAGTACATGAAGCTTGGGGACTCTTTTGGAAGAGCAGGGGGAAGGCTTGTTGGCCCCAAAGGGGATAGAAACTCTACAGGAAGACTAACAGGGTCAAGGAATTTGGACTGTTGGGACTATCATAGACTGAGAACCAACCAAATATCATACACAGACTGGACCTAGACCTACCCACACATATGTTGCTGATGTACAGGGTGGTTTTTATGTGGGTCCTGAATAAATGGAACTAGTGGGTCCTATCCAAAAAGCTGTTACCTATATGTGGGATATGTCATTCCTGCTTTGTCTGGCCTTAGTGGGAGAGAATGCACCTAGTCGGGGCAGAGTCTTTATGTGCCAGGGTCAGGGAATATGCAGCAGGTTTTCTGTTTTCTCAGAGGAGAAGTGGAGCAGGGATAGGAAGAAGTACTGGGGGGAGGTAGGGAGGTGCTGGAGGTGATGAATGAGCAAGATGTAAGGTAATAAAAATTGGTAAATTTCTATAAAAATTAAAAAAAAACAAAAAATAAACATAATGATACCTAAATCAATAGTTTTTACCAAATAAGTATCCTGAATGTTAGAATTGGACCCTCTAATAAAAAATATATAAAGGTATTTTGTATGCATGTTCTGAATGTTCTTTTTTTTAAACATGGGTAGATATTTTGCATGCATCTACACACAAGCCTAGGATGTGCCACAAATGAAGTCAGAAAAGTTTCTGAACTGCTAAAGTTCTGAAGGTGCTAGGGATCTAACATGTATTCTCTGGGAGTTCAGTTAGTGCTCTGAACTGTTGAGCCATGTTTGCAACACCAGTGTTTGCATATTGTTATATTTGGAATATTTCCTTTGCTTTAGAGAAAATATTATAAAGTCATTTAATAAATGAGTAAGTAACAGCTTCTAGGCTATAAATTAAATCTATAGATATGAAAGATATGGAATTGAGAAGGTCACATTTGTTCTCATATACATGTAACTATATAGGTACTGGCTAGATTTATGTGGACTTCATAAAACTAGAGTTAACTGAGAAGAGAAAACCACAATGAAGAAAATGCTTCCATATGATCAGGCTGTTTGCAGGCCTGTAGAACATTTTCTTAATTTGGGAAGGCCAAGTTGATTGTGGTTGGTGACATTCCTGGGCTGATGGTCATGGATTCTATAATAAAGCAGGTTGAGCAAGACATGGGGAGCAAGCCAGTAAGCAGCACCCCTGCATGACCTCTGCATCAGCTCCTGCCTTCAGGATCCTGCCCTGTTTGAGTTCGTGTCTTGGAATCCTTCATTGGTGGACTACAGTGTGCCAAATAAACTCTGTTCTCAAATTTTTTGGTCATGGTGTTTCATCATAGCAATAGTAACATTAACCGAGTCTATATATACATATACACTATATACTACACATGTGTGATATTATGTACATATAAAAACATTAAAATTCTAGGAAATATTTTATGCTTCTTTTCCTCCCTCCTTCTTCTCTTCCCCTCCTTACCACTCCCTCTCTCTGAGACTGTATCTTTTATAGCCCAGATAAGCCTTACTTTCACTGTGTAGACAAGAATTACCTTGGCCTTGATTCTGATCTTACTACTTTCACTTTGAAAGGGAAATATCCCTGGCATAGGCATCATTCTCTGCTAGATTATATGTATTTGATTCAAAGGTATAGCTGAGATGTTTTCAAAGTGATTTGAAAAATTTTTGATTTCTATCAATTTTCCCTGAATATTGTAAGATTCATAATAATTTCTTTTCTGTGCCCTCAAGTCCTTAACACTAGCAGAATTATCATTAGGAAAATTGAACATTCCATTAAGTTCCATCATAAAACCTGAATGAAAATTATTCAACAATAACCCAGTTGCTACATGAAATAAGAAAGGTTAGAGAAATGGTCATTGAACTAATGGACCATTCTGCAAATTAGTACAAATTGGCCATTTAGTGAGCTAACTGGTAAGAACAAACTTGGATCAATGAAACGTGTCCTGACAATCCTATAAACAATCTCTTAACAATTAAGTGGAAAAGAAGTAATACAATGAACAGGATTGCCACAAAATAGTCAATAAAAATGGATATGGCTGTTATAAACTCACCTTCACTTCAGATGAGGTAGATACATAAACCTCTAAAGGGACTGCAACGAGATGGGGATTCTTAGAACCTCCATCAGCAATTGTAAGATGAAACTGTCAGAGCTTTCCAAGGGAATTTCAAGGCTTAAACAATTCAGTGTCTCCAATGAACCTAAAACACACTTAACAGTGGATCTTCCAAATATGACAAACTTAAACCTGATCAAGCCATGAAAATCCATCACAAAATAAGGAACTCTGCAAAATAAAGAATGCAATATGATAAGAATGGAATTGTTTAAAAAAATCAATATACTGCAAATTAAGAAGAGTTTACAGTAAAATAGTTGAAATGTTAGCACTTAATGGCACTGAAATGCAGGATTTATAAAAATCATTACATTAAAATGCAAGTGGGACCTTATGAACAAATATAATTTTAAACATAATTGCTCAAATACAATATTTAAAATATCCTTTAAGCTTACCTTATCCACTATGAAGCTAACGAAATAAATCTTTTGTTGTTTTTAAGTCATAATGAATTTGTTGAAATTTATTAAAACAAGAATAAGAGCTATAGAGAAACAATTTTAGGAGACAAAATAAGAATTCCTTGAAAGACAAAATGGGTCACAAAGCTCAGCACAAGGCCAATGCCTACATTTTTCATAGTATAAGTGTGAGTAGATAAACAAGTTCCTCATTTCTATACAGTTTCTAGACTGGTGAAAGTGCAGGCTTTTATTTTCATGAGTTCTGCTAATACCATTGTCACACACCCTTTTGAAATGCAAGTGGATTGTTTATTCCTGTTGTGACATTTTCCTGCATGGCTCCCCTGATGTTTCAACATAAATAAAAGGCTTCTCTCTGTAAGTCTTTTCTTGCCTAATATTAATCTTCTCATTAGACAAGCTGAGCTGGTAATAGATTAAAATAAGAACAAGAGAACCCCAGTGACTGAGGTGTTAGCAATAAGACACTGATGAAATTCTGGAGAGCAGCTGGACAGAAACAACCAGTAGAGACAGCAAGAGATGGAGGTAAATTGATGAAGTAAAAGAGAACAGAGTAAAAACTGAAGAAAATTAAAAGGCTGCATTCAGCTAGAGAAGAAAGTGGGAGACACTCAACAGTTCAAAGTTCTTTCAGCTTTTGCTGAGAATTCAAGTTCAGTTTACAAATTGTTACCAAATGGATCACAGCTGCCTATGACTATTTTCAGAGCTTTTGAGTGATGTGTTCTAACTCCATTTTTAACTCCATGATCACATACAATGACATGGAATGGCCATAATCTAACTGTGTGTGTGTTTCTCTGTCTCTGTCTCTCCCTCTCTCTGTCTCTGTGTCTCTCTGTATCTGTCAATCTCTCTCTCTTCCCCCCTCTCTCTTTCTCTCTCTCTCTCACACATACACACACACACAGACTGAAAATCAATCATGCCATTAAATAAATATAAATTCAAATCTACAAGAATATCATTGAGTGAATTTTGTTTTGGTTAGATACTCCTGCCCATGTGGTCTATCTGAAGTGTAGCTGATATAACCAGTAGTCAGAGTACATTAGAGAAACATGATTTTCCCTTTACCATGGTGAATAAATTGGGATAGTTTCATGTTTACAGGTGTGAACCTGTGTCCACTTCTCCATATCAATCCTGAGATCATGTATTAAAATAACTTGTATAGGTAGTATTTGCACAGTCCCTTTGAGTTCAAAAGTTCATCACTCCTGTAGTCTTCCTTGGAGTCATCCATATCTCTGGTTCTTAGAATCTTTCCAACTTTCTTTCTCATAGATCCCAAAATACCGAGGAGAGGGTTTTGATGACCATATATCATTTAAAGTTTAATGTTAGAAAATCTCTCACATTCTACATAATGTCTAGTTGTGGGTCCTGTGTTAATTTTCAACTACTTTAAGAATAAGATTCTCTGATGTGTGTTGAGTAAGACACTGATGTATGTGGAGAGTAATGTCATAGGAAAGGGGAGAATATTTGAAATGTAAATAAAAGAAATATCTAATAAAAAAGAAGTCATTTTATTGCTATGTTTCATTAGAAGGATAATACTAATAGATTTCACTTAGGCATATGACTTAGGCAGTCCCTCAGTTCCCGACTAATTTAGGGTCAGATATATAACAGTCTCATGTAGTAGTATTGAATCCAATCAAAAAATGCTTGGTTGTTCTCACAACATTTCTGCTACTATAATCTCAGTATATCATGTAGGCAGGTTACTTTTATAAGTTCCATGATTTGAGCTAGTTAGTATTGATACATTTCTCCTCCAATGGCATGCATAATATGTTTCAGTAGCATGAATGTTAATAGTGGATGAAGCTTCTAGTTAGGCAAAAACTCTATGACTCTGTGAATAATGACATAATTAAGTGTTGTCTTCAGCTTTGGAAGCTTATTAAGTTGTGGAGGGTGACCAGTGTAATTGTCAAAAGCTTGGTTTCAGTGGGTTTCATACAGTAATTTTGGCCTATGATTCAACAAGAGTTCTTTATTTCTAGTTGTGTTTATTTTGGGGTTTTCTTTAGTGATTCAATTTCTACTTTTGTGTCTTGAAATATTTTCAGTATTTTATTCAAAATACACATTAGCTGAGTCTCATTCTTAGCTTAACATTGATCATTCTCTCCCTGCCTGTTGAAAGCCTACTGAGGAATCACTATCAAAAGCTTCAAATATATGAAAGATAGAAGATACAAGATGAAGCCATCTGATTATCTGATGTTCTTTACTTCTCTAGCATTTTGTTAGGGATTTGTAAGTCCCTGTAGAAAGACCTCCATGATCTTCATAAACCTGGATTAGAACAAAATCAAGAATCCATATAGTAAGTGATAAAACTATGACCCTGATCCTTGCATATGGTCTGCCAGTCCTTGTGAGCAAATGCCAAGGACCAGCCTTCATTTTGAGAAAAGTTCTGTGAGGAGAGGTGTCTGAGAGTGGCAAAAAGGATGACTCTAAGTCAAGTTGTCGACCTAAGCTGATGACCTGTGATCTGCTCAATGCAGGTTTTTTTTCCACACTGCTTCTGTCTATTGTCTGCTTTCTCTCCGTATTCTGATTGCTTCTTATTCTGAGTTCTCTCTGTCCATATCCTGTTTGTGTGTGTGTGTGTGTGTGTGTGTGTGTGTGTTTCCCCAAGCAGTTTATCCTAAAAAAAATTATTTTAAAAAAATTATCCTCATTTTATCCTAAAAAAATTCTCTAGATAGTTCATCTTCTTCAGAAACATATCAATTCAGTCATTTACCTTTTGATTATCTTATGAATCAGCATCCCATGACCCCAGCCTTTTGATTCTTAGGAGACAACTGGCATACACTTTTTTCTTAACATTATAAAAGAATTCAGAGATCTGTGTCTTTGTTACATACACAATAAGGTAGTTGGGTGGGACCCTGCCCTGAAATTACCATTTCTATCATGCCTGAGCCTAACCTTGTCATGTTCCTAGTGAATCTTGAACTCAGGAATCTATTTGCCTTTGTAAGCATAAACAAACAAACAAACAAACAAACAAAAATCTTAGCTGGGTAGGATCTCCTGTGATCAGCACTCCTAAATCACTTTATTTCCTTCCTCAGTAATTTTTTAACAAGTTGGCTCACAGTACAGCTTCTTTTTTCCTTTAGATCCCTGAAGCCCTTAACATAATTCATATTACATTCTTATTTTTTGAATTGTTGAGAAATTACCTATGTTTAAACTCATGTATTTAGAGCTCTTTCCCACAGCTTTAAGGGCTGTGTTGAAGGTCCCAATGTTTAGCATTTTATCTAGATGGAGCCACATCCTCAATTCCTGGACTCCTGCTATTTCTAATTATCGTGGAGTCATTAACACTAAGAGAGAAGATGTTCCTAGATAGGAAAGAGTGTTCCATTGCTAGGAGTCCATAAAATATGTACATTATTACCCAAACAAGCCTTATGCACATGGCAGGCATCAACTCTCATGGAGGCTCACACAGGCCCTGATCCCAGGGGCAGGAACAATGCCACTCTGTCCCTAAAATTTAAGGCCACACCCAGCTTGGCAAGCAAAGGTTCCTAGAATGAAGTTATGTCTTTGACTCAACTTTCTGCAAGGCTCATTAACTCCTAGAATTTAAAGGTTGTAGAGAAGTTGGAATACTGTAGGTCCAGAGTCTAATTACAATTTATCATATACTAACCAAGTGCTTTAGCAACTCAAGAAGCCATTTCTTGCTCACCTCTGATTTTGGTTTTTCCTTCCTTGTCTAACAAACAAACCTGTTTGGGATGTATTATCCTAGTATTGCCTTATTTTACACAAACCAAACAGCTAAGACAACATTGAATACCTATGGCAGAAATCCTCTTCCACAGTACATGAATTCTGCTTTAACTTGCTGTACTGGCTGGTTTTGTGTGCCAACTTGATACAGGCTGGGGTTATCGCAGAGAAGGGAGCTTCAATTGGGGAAATGCCTCCATGAGATCCAGCTGTGGGGCATTTTCTCAATTAGTGATCAAGAGGGTAGGGCCCCTTGTGTGTGGTGCCATCCCTGGGCTGGAAGTCTTGGGTTCTATAAGAGAGCAGGCTGAGCAAGCCAGGAAATGCTTTTGCAAGCCAGTGAGGAACATCACTCCATGGCCTCTGCATCAGCTCCTGCTTCCTGACCTGCTTGAGTTCCTGTCCTTACTTCCTCTGATGATCAACAGCAATGTGGAAGTAAGCTAAATAAACCCTTTCCTCCCCAACTTGCTTCTTGGTCATGATGTTTGTGCAGAAATAGGAACCCTGACTAAGATACCTGCCTACTGAATGCTTTCACCAATATGCTAAAAAATATATGATTGATGCCCTTCTTTATTTTGTTACTATAAAAAACATTAGAAAACTGCTTCCACATTAGATCATGAAATTTGAAGAAAACTGATTTTGTCTTCTTGGGCTCTAGTAACTTGCTTTTAGTTTCAGAATAAAGTAACTCTCATTCCCCTTGCAGTAAGTGTTGGGTTTTGTATCTATATCCTGTGTCATTAAGCTACATTTTTTTCAGTTCCGATTTAATTAAAAATATTTTGCTGAGATGGTTTAGCATGTGAAATCACTTCTACCTCAAACCTTATGACCTGTGTGCAATGCCTGAAACACATGTAAACCTGGAGAGAGAGAACTAATTAAACAAAGTTCTCTTTGTCCTTGTGTACCTTGCACGTATGCTATGCCCCCTATGTTCTTAATTGTTATGCTACCTCATGAAAAATATACTATATAAATGGATTTTAATACTCTTTATAATTTGCTGCATTTAACAAGCTTAGCTCTTTTGGCAATCACATCTACTTTTATGTTATAAGACTTTCGCATTGAAATGTTGGCCTACCTTTTGTTTCATATAGCATTCTTCATTATTTTAGTTTTTTGAAGAATGAAGGGAGGATAAGAAAAGGGAGTATAGCTTAGGATCTGAAGGCTGTCATTGGAGAGTTCGTGTGAGACCCTTAGCACAAGCATTCTCAGTAAGTGTTCAAGTGAGCAGTGTGGAGTTTGCTTAGTCGGCAGTGTTTGGCTCTTGCTCATTCTGTAATTTATAGTCCCCCTGCAGGTCTCTAGAGGACAGTAATTCAGAGGCCTCATTTCAGCTGCAGCCACCGTGTCTTTCTACAATCATTCAAGCTGAAGTAAAAAATGACAGCCCAGATATTATTAACCTGATATTTTGTCAAATAAACAGACATATAAATTGCTCTACAGAGTATTTAAATAATAAATGAGAAGATTTCTCTGTGAATACATTGTCTTTTAAAGTTACATGGGTTTGCTTCCTCAGAGGACAGCCAAGATGCTAGGGACTCTCGATATTAACTTGTTAGAGTCACCACAAGAAATGAGATTGTTGAATAAATATTTTAAAAGACATATAGTTCACAAATGAATTATTGTTCCTGAGTAGTTGTATAAGATACTCTATGGAAACACAAAACAACACACATACACACAAACACACACACTAACACATCAGGCATTTCAAAAATATTCTTTACTTATAAAATATTTCATGATAGTGCAAGTATAAACAGTAATGATTTCAAGATTATGTATCTTATGTGAGAATACTCTCCTATACACTGAAGAGTACTGGGATTTAAATTAAATGGACTCAATATGCTTATCTAATGCATTAGTCATTTATCTCTCTAAATGATACTTGTGGAAGGTTTTGTCTCTTAGGCTATGATTTTCTCTGTGTTTTAATATAAAAAAATTAATAAATCAATGACAAGTGCCAAAATAAGTATCTTGAATCAATTTTAAAAAATTAAATATTAAATTCTTATTCTATTTTCCTTCAGTTGGAAAACATTTATTTCCTAGAAGGTTTTAGCAAAGGTAACAGAAATTTTTCATTGGGCTAAAACACCACATAAGATCTGGATATGAAATTCTACTTGGCCTTTTTCTCAATATTTGTGACTAAATTGAAAAAGGTATAAACAGCATCAATTTCTTTAGAGAAAGACCAAGCAATTATGTGTGGACTAGTATTTCAACTTTCTCCTTGTGTATTCATGTGACTGCTAACAATAGGTTTTGAACGTAAACTTCTATTTCAGTTAAACTTTGGGAAAAAAGTAAAGCATTTTAAAATTGTGATGATTAGTAACAATAAGTATGTCATGAAAGTAATAATAAATATTTATGTTAAGCTATATATGAAAAGCACATAAGAATATCAAAATATTAATTTTATTTTCAGTAAAATAATTGTCTTCAAAAAAAAATGGAAATCTAGGTCAGATGTCAAAATGCTTCCCTTGAATACAGGAAAAAGATTTGAGTCAGGACATGTGAATGCTAAGTCACACTTATGATTTCTAAATTTAAGGGGTTTATGCAGGATGAAAAAGTTCATGATACTCCCCAACAATATATTGATATCACAAGTTTGGCGTAGTGAGACCAAATGGATCAGCGATTAAGAGCACTGACTGCTCTTCCCAAGGTCCTGAGTTCAAATCCCAGCAACCACATGGTGGCTTACCATCATCCATAATGCCTTCTTCTAGTGTGTTTGAAGACAGCTACTGTGTACTTACATATAATAATAAATAAATCTAAAAACAAGAAAGATAATAATTATAATTATACTGATTTTTTCACTCCAGTGAATAATGTCATTCACTGGCATTAATCAATTATTTAACTCATCTGCTTTTTGAACTATTTTCCTAACATTTAATATATTGTGGTGCAGTAGGCTTTACTATCTGACAGAAAACCTAGTAAGGTCGAACAGTTTTAAGGATGCCATAAATTCTTATAATTGAGAATGATAGGTGTTTAAATCTACTCTTAACCAGGTTTCTGTCCTGGAACACAAGACCACAACACCCCACCTAGAGGACTGTAACAATTAGTCACGTGTGGACAACACCTGAAATCCTTCCACCTGCAAATGAGACATCCCTAACATCTTACACCAAGCCACTAGAAAGTATCTTTCTATAGATCTCAACCTATCCCCAAATGTTTGCAAGGTCCTATCCACAAGGAATAAAGCACAGGAGTTATTTAACCAAAGATCATCTGAGAGTGCCTGACTTAATGAGTTTTAATACTCCAGAGAAGAGTTTTCTCTCCTGAAGCTCAAAACTTTTATCATTGGACCTCAACCTGACCCAACCAGCTGAGTATGTAAGCCTGACTGTAGCCACTACCTACTCAGTAGCTTGGACCATGATCTCTACCAGCCTGCTGTGGCAGAGGTCAGGGGAGTGGAAGAAGCCAGGAAGCCTGGCTTACTCTAGCTTCCCCTTGTAGAGCTGTAATACTTTGGTCCTTCTGCCATGCCTGAGTCCCATGAGACCTTTTGCTATCACTGGCAAGGCAAAGGATTTCCCAATGGATATGCCCTGGTAGCAGACCTATGCAGACTAGCCGTTAACCAAAAATATGGTCATCTTATTATCATCTTCATCAACTAAGATGATAATTTTGGCCATTCCCTCAGTCTCTCCTCCATTCCCCATGCCTGCATTTCTTGTAAACAGGAAAGATTTTGGGTTGAAAGTTTTGTGGGTGGGTTGGTGTTTCCATCTTCCAAAGAGGTTTATGCATGGCTACAGGAGGTGGTCACTTCGGTTTCCATATCGTGAGTGTTTTGAATTTCAGTAAGTTCACCTCCATTAATTCTTGGATATATTCCTTAAATCACAGGTTTGTGTCTTGTCTTCTGAGAAGCTTCACCCAGCTGCTGATACAGACAGATGCAGATACCCACATCCAAACAGTGGATGGAGCTTGGGGGTCTTGTGAAAGAATTGGAGCAAGGATTGAAAGCTCCAAAGGGGATAGGAACTCCACAGGAAGACCAACAGAGACAACTAACCTGGACTCTTGGAGCTCTCAGAGTTTCAAACACCAACCAAAGAACATACACAGGCTGGACCTAGGCCTCCCATATATATGAAACAGATGTGCAGCTTGGTCTTCATGTAAGTCCCAAAAAACTGGACTTGTAGGGCTATCCCCAAAGCTGTTACCTATATAGGGGATGTGTTCTTCTAGCTGGTTTGCCTTGTTGGACCTCAGTGGGAGAAGAAGTGCCTAGCCTCAGAGAGACTTGCAGTGCCAAGGTGTGTGTGGGGGGAAACACAGTCCCCCACACACTCAGAGGAAGGGGGAGGAAGGGTAGGGGAAGGATTGTGGAAGGGGTTGACTGGGATGAGGGCAATGAGGGGGATGTAGAGTGAATAATTAAAAATAAAATTAAATTTAAAAAGAGATAATTTTTTTTGGAAATGCTAACTATCTTGTCAGACTAGTTTGTTAAAATATGTTAATGGTTGTTCAGAGATGATGACACCACTTAGTGTCATATAGAACTTTAGGTTAAAATTAATATATTTTAATTAATTCAAGGGAGTATCTTCTCAGGACAGAATCTTTTAAATTAATGAACTTATGAATTTCATCATGTGTATTGAAAGTTACAACTAGTCACATTTTCAACTCTATACTTTTGAAAATCCCCATTACTCCATTATTGTCATCAAACATAGGTGTCAAGGAGGTCTCGAGAGTTCATATATCTTCTATAAAAAGCCTTCTCTTCCTTAGCACTGGTTCTTATGAAGGCTATTCTTGTTTCCACACTTGTCACAGCAACCATAGCTGATGAAACCTCACTTGTGAAATTTCTTCCAATATATTGGCCTATGAGAATGTCTGTGGGCATTTTCTTAGTTGATAACTGGTGTAGGAGGGTTCAATCCACTGTGGTGGTACAAAACCTGAACAGTGATTCTGGGCTATGTAATAATTGTAAACAAATTTGAGCCTTGGAGCAAAATAGTTAGCAACATTGCTCTATGGTTTCTCTTTCAGTTCTTGTCTCTAGATTTGTGCCTTGAGTTCCCGCTTAAACTTCCTTTCTCGATGGCTTATGTAATAAAGATGAGATGAATCCTTCCCATCCCAAGTTGCTTTGGATTAGTTTTTCATCACAGCAATCAAAAGAAAACTAAAAAGAAACTTATACCAGCTCACTGCAATGTATCTGATCATAGGGATTTTATACCTTGTAAAGATTTTTGACAGGAAAGTAAAGGAATTGATAGCTTTGGGCTTGAAAGCCACTGAATATGAAGACTCATGTAAGACCTTGGTAGATAATGCTGAAAGCAAGCCCATAAACAGTGTTCCTTTGCAGATTCTCCTTCAGTTCTCTTTCTATGGTACTTGCCTTTTCCTTGGTTCCCTTAGATGATGGACTATAACCTGGGGCTATAATAAACCCATCCACCCCCCACCCAAGTTGGTCTTGTTCAGTGGTTTATCATAATAACAGAAACCTAGCTAAGACAACTATCCAGAGGAAACATACAGTTTTGAGATGCACCTGAACATTGTATAATTTTTTCATAACCTAGTCACATGGGTTTCAATTCATAAATAAATATTATTCATCAAAATTCCTATTTTCCTTCAAATGATTTATTATCTTTAGCCTAGAATGAAATGCAATTACATGTGCCTTTAAAACAAGTTGGAGAGGTAACAAATTAATGTAATTAAAACTATTTTGGTTATATGGTTTGGCATGTGAAATCACTCCTACCCCAAACCTTATTACTTATGTTCAATGCCTGGAACACACATAAAGCTGGAGAGAGAGAACTAATTAAACAAAGATTTCTTTGTTTTTGTGGACCTTGCACATATGCCATGTCCTCTACATCATATCCTTATGCCACATCCCCTCTGCCATGCCTCCACAATAGTGTACAGATAATCTTAAAAATTAAAATACCAATCAGCACAGGAGTTTTGACCTGTGCCATTTCTGACCTGGGACTGTTCATTTCTCTCAAGACAACCTCTGGTTCTCTGCTTCCATGAAGTTATCATTGTGGGCCAGTAGAGTGTGCCAGAAAACTTGACAAGCTTGAGTGGGTTCAGAAACCTCAGCACTTCATACCAGAGGACAATAGGCATTTCACCTACTCCCCACTAGGTCCCTGTCACATGACCATGGCACCCCTATAGAGAGCATCCTGACAATCAGTCATGTAGAGGCAGCACTCAGAAGCCCCTTTACATGCATATGAGGCATCCTCAAAATCTCAGACCAAGCAATAGAAAGCATCTGTTGTCATACCTCCAACCTACCCCAAAATATATGTAAGACCCTGTGCAGAAGGAATAGAGGTGTGGGAAGCACCCTCTGAGAGCTTCCGTCATATAAGAGCTGTAACACTTTTTGAGAAAGAGAGTTCTTCCCTGGATCTTTCACAATTGGAATCTGTCTGAGCCTGCCCTGATCAGTTCCTGCCTGGTGGCCCCAAACTTGGTTCCTAGCCACCACATTGCCAGCTGCATAGTAGCATCTCACCACTCTAGAGTATCAGCAGCCATGTGGAAGAGAGCAGTGACTGCCTGGATCCAACTGCCCTCTCCCCTTTGGAGAATGCAACTCCTTGGCTGCTCTAGCCAGGCCAGAGCCCTGCAGATCTCCAGGGACAGCATCCAGTAAACAGAATAGCACACCATATTGATGCTGAACTTTCCATGTGCATGTCTGCAAGACAATTTCTCATATTAATTGAAGTTGGAGAACCCACACAAAGTATGTGGTAGTTGATTGATATATCTGGAGGCCTTCCCTTTTCTGAAGGCAAACAAAGAGGAGTGGATCTGGGGAAAAGGGGAGGTGGGTAGGGAAAGTGGGAGGAGTGGAGGAAGGAGGGCTGTTGTTGGCATTTAAAGTATGAAAGAAGAATACATTTAAAAATAATTAAAAATAATAGCATCTGGGGGAATTCTATTGGATAACACATACTCATTCTTCATTTTAGAAATTAATCTTAATTAAGAAAATTCAATTAATTTTGTCCTTTTAAAGTAATGTTTTGTCCTTTGCAAGCTTAACATGGTTCATGTTAGTCCATGGCTATTGCTCTAAATATATCAGAAAATAATTCAATATGTCTTTAATTTTATAGTTGTTTTTAGTTTATATAGTGTCTTGAGTTCCAGAAGATACTCTGGACTTTTAAATAATGTTGGCAATTTTAAAGACTGTGAGAGTTTTTGAAGTTCAGCTAGAAGCCTTTTACATCATGGCCTCAGGAATAGGCCTCAGGAGATGATTGCGATGAGGAATATTGATCATTTACTTGAGAGGATATCAGAGCAGTAGGTTGGGAATCCTATGTGTATGTCTGCAACAAGACTTCTTAGATTAATTGAAGTTGGAGTAACCACCGAAAGTATGTGGCACCATTTATGTGAGAGGTTTTGCCTTCCTCTTATTGTATCTTGTTTTGTCTTGTTTGGTTCTTTTCTAGTGGGGGCCTGCTCCTTTTGAAGGGAAATGGAAGGAATATATCTAGGTGAGAGAGGAGGTGGGAGGATCTGGGAGAAAAGGGGGGGTTGTGGTAGGATAGGTTATATGAGATAACTGTCCATTTTCAATAAGAAAAAAAAGCAGGGGGAGTGACCTGATTGCTAGCATTCATCATTCTCTGCTTCCTACAACTAATGCAATGTGATCAGCACTGTACAACTCCTGGATTTGTGTCTTTGCTTCTATGTACAATTGTATTCCCTGGTACTGTAAAAATGTAAGCCAACTTAATCTCTATTTCCTATGAATTGTTTCTGGACATTTGGGATATTATTGAGAGAAGTAACTAAAGTATTTATCTTCACTTCCATGATGTCAGAACAGTTGTTTAATCAATTGGAACTCCACATCTGCTTCTCTGTTCCTCTGTATGCCTACTGTAGCTCTTTTCCTTGTAAAAACAGGTTGGTCCAGACTTTCCCTCAGTGTATTAGGTTTAGTGACACTATTCTCTTCATAGTTATTAATTGCTTTTAAGGCCATTTTATTAGTTACTAACTTGATGACATTTTAAAGTATGAATCTATGCTACACAGTTTTAATTTTATTTTAGCAAGCATTGTATTGAAGTAAGAAAGGAAAATGTAGATCATGACACATTTACTCATTCAATCGCTTTGATAAATAGCTTCCTTTATCATTTTAACTTACTTCAGTCATTTTATTACTAGTAATAATAGAAATCACCATTTAATAACTGTTGATAATTTCCAAGTTACCAAAGAAACAACTATATTTTCTTTTAACTATTACACAGATAGGAATTAGAAGAATGAGGTGAATTTTATACCCTAGTAAGTCTATAATGACTCTTTTTACTGAATTTTACATTACTTAAGGTAAGGCTTAAGCCAAGCCAAGACAGTATATTTTGAAATGTCACCCATACTCAAGGCATGTTTCTGACCACTAGGTTACTCATATGGAAAGGATACCTCACATTTTAGTAGGTTGAGGGCAATGATAAGCATGAAGGGGATTCCCTAGAAAGTGTTACATTCTGGGAATTATTATGAAATAAATAAGGTAAATCATATAAAGATAGCATGATGTATGGTGGAGGCATTATGGCATTGTTTATTTTATCTATGTTAAGTTTGGAGAAATATTGTTTTTAAAAGACATTTATTTATATTTTTGTTTATGCATGTATATGTATTCTGTGTCTTTAATAATGGATGTGATATATGCATGGGTACTTGCATGGACCAAAAGATAAGGCCAAATGATTTGGAACTAGAGTTACATGTAGCTGTAAAACACCTGATGTGGGTTTGAAGAAACAAACTCAGACCCTCTAGAAGAGCAGCAAGTGCTCTTAACCACTTGAGCAACCAACCTTTTATCAAAGTGTTTTGTAATTGAAATGCTTGCATTTTTCAAACTATCAAGGCTTTGGAACAAAAACTTTTAAAATGAATTGGATGTAAATTACATGTATTAATATTTAAATACCCGCTGCTAAATAGTTGTTTGGTTACTTATTGGGAGTCATAGGAAAGAGTCAAAATGTATTGAAAGCATTAAAATTGATGTGCTGATGAAACACCACAAAATACAAATCCCTTCTAAGGAAGATCCCAGATGGTCTTAAAATAATACAGAATGATGATAAGTCATACCTTGCTAGAGGTACGGTTCTTGATTCATTTATATAAATACAGGTGGCTTCTTGTTGATCCAGGAATGTTTATGCATACTAATAATGCCATCCTTGTATACATAGTAAGTTTTAGGCTAGCTTAGTCTACATGAGATTCTTTCTCAAAAAAAGTGTAGCTGTTATACTTATTGCTCACTCCTAATAGTCAAGCTGAGTGTTATTATAAATAGAGGTAAAATCTAGCTTTATGATATCCACCACTTTCTATACTACAAAGTGGCCATTCAGAGTTTCCTGACCTCCAAGTAATCAGAAACTTTTATTGGCTCTTTCTTAAAACTTTATACTCAAGTGACCTTAGATTTTCCTTTCTAACCCAAAGTTCAGTTCAAAATGCCTGAGGCTAAAATAATACTTTCTTGCCTGTAGCAACCCCCTGCTACTTGCCCCAGTTTGAACCATCCTTACTTTCCCATCTCCCAATGTTCCATAGATCTTCTCATATCATACTTGACTTTTTCAAGTTGAATGCAAACTCTAGGTTAAGGTCGTACTTTAAATGTTCATTCTTGCATTTCTTTGTCTCCTTTTTGATTTTATATAGAGAAACTAAAACCTAAATTTTTCAATGTGATTTTTTTCTCCTCTAAAGCTTCATTATTATTCCTTGTAACTATGAATTCTTTAATAACTCTAAGACTGATGTCTTGTGGTTTGTCCATTGTTCTCTATAGCATTATAAACCCCACATAACTCAGTGACCTTCAACTTTAGATCAGCCAGAGTCCCATTAAAATAGAGTAGTCATATAATTCTTACAGGTAAGAGATTGTAACACTCTGTTTCCCATGACTCAGATACTAATTTTTGTATTATGTAAATAAATACAATAAATTAAGTTAGTAAATTAATTCCAATAAATTAATATCAATATTAAAATAACAATGACATGTCTAAATGATAATGATAACATCTCCTTTGACTTTAAAATAATAAAAATGCCAATCTCAATTAATTTATCTGGAAAAGTCTCTAAGAATTAGTAGAATAGTAGAAGATATGGTGGTAATATTTTATAACATATTCCTACCTTACAGAAAGATTAGATTGTTAAAAAACAAAACTACTGAAATGTATTTTTCTATATGACAAAGAGGAAATGTAAAAATTTATAAAATATATAGTGAATACATAGATTGTATTTTTTCTTTTAATATACTGTTGGATGTTCAAGTAACCTTCCTTGAAGACCCCCTCAAACCCTATTACCCTATTTGGAAACAGAAGGTGGAAGTTTTGGAATATGCATGTCACACTTTGTTTTTTCAGCATATGGAGAACAAGAACTGATTTGTAGGTCACTTTGTTCCTCACACAAAATAATTACAAGAAATATCCATATAATCAATTTGTAATTATGTTTGTGAATTATCCAATTGATTAATTGCAAACTAATTTTTTTGTTGTTGTTAATCAAAATTAGTTTGCTCCTAATAGCCTGGTGCTATCTCGGTTCCACCTGGCCTTTAGTTTATTAAAAGAACATTTTAAACATTTTGTAATTGCCTAAAAAATTACCTATTAGTTCACATCGGACTAAATTGTGAGCCTTATGATTTCAATACTTGAATATCCCTGTGGTGGCGCATGCCTTTAATCCCAGTACTTGGGAGGCAGAGGCAAGCAGATTTATGAGTTCCAGGCCAGCCTGGTCTACAGAGTGAGTTCCGGGACAGCCAGGGCTACACAGAGAAACCCTGTCTCGAAAACCAAAACCAACCAACCAACCAACCAAACAACCAACTAAACAAAAACTTGAATATTTAGCATGTTCAATCACCAAGTAAAATAAAATGTTTCTTAGTACAATATCTCTTCAGCAAAAGGGGCCAACCTTCAACCTCTGAGACGACACTGATACAGGTCGCTCACACTGCCCTCCCACCAACCCCCCCCCCCCCCCCCCGCAAGCTTCTGTGCAGCAGCCTAACTTTCATACTTCCAGAAAATTAACCAAAGTAAACAAATCCAAACTAAAGACAAACAAACAAACAACAAGAAAGACAAACAAAAACATGACAATGAAGCAAAATCCTTGAATATCCCCAGGCAGTAGTGGCGATGCTTTCAATCCCAGTACATGGGAGGCAGAGGCAGGCGAACTAAAAGTGTTGTACTACCAAGCTACAACATATATAAACATTCAATTATTAGCACTGCAAACTATGTGTAGATGTTCAAAAGCCACACATGTGTCCCTGACAACTACCGTTATTTAATTGGACTAAATACTCATGCAACATTAGGGAATCTTCTCCAGCAAAATCCCTGCTAGGATTCCTGGCCCAGTGAGGACATGGAACATTTTGTTCCACCAGCAGATTTCCTTACTACTTTCTAAATCTTACTGTTATATCCACAGATAGGTGTAGCTACCACCACTAATCAAAGAAGATCATCACAAAAGACACAACTGGACACAATATAGAGACTAACAGGATCATGATGTGCTAAACCCCAAGAGATACATATACATAAAAGATCCTACATCTAAAGTTCAGGGAACATAACAGAAGATGGGGGTGAAAAAATTTAAGAGCCAGAATGCTAAGCCATTAAACATTCTGTCTTGAAAATGGCTGGATGAACAAACAAACAAAAATATCAATGTCAATGGACATGTTAGCATGAAAGGAGAAAAATTCCACAGGGGTAACTACCTTTAATCAACTGGCAACTATTTGCTGTTGAATAATTAGAAGGATAATTAGGCTCTCTCAGGGATAAGCCCCTTTATTGGTTGTTCAGTACAAAATGGTCAGTCTTGAAACAAAATAAACACAAACTACTCACACACATATCAAATATAAGCAGCCAGTGGTCATTTCAAACACCTTTATGTTCAGATACTGAGCCTTCACAAGGTTGACTACCTCAGGTTTGCTGCTCTTAATTGTGGATTTCATGTGCATCACAACTTCTACATAAGGTTACAGCTATTAGTGTCTATGTGAACTTTGAAACCAACTCTACTGATTCCTGTCAGAAAGCCTTTAGAAATCAGCCATTTGGGTCTGATCCTCTGTAAAAGATGAAGAGTTAAGTGACCTTAATTAACCTGTTCTGTGCCCCATCCTAAGGAATACTCAATAGGCTGTGGATATGTTAGACTTCCTGGAACAAGCCGCTGTCAGAAATGATGTATTTGGGTCATCTGTGTGGGGCTTATGATTTATAATTTAAGCTTTTAGTTGTAACTATGGATTTAATTCAACCAAACTTGAGTCCACCAAATGGCTCATGGGTAGGGGGTAGTCTTGTGTCTTTGAATAATTTTTCATTTAGATAATGCTTATTCAGTTCTACATTAAGGCCTTGCTTTGACTTGGAGTAAGTTCTTTAAGGGCATATTGTGTGGAGAAATAGTCTGAAAGAAGCACTGGAATTGTGAAATGCCCTGTAAATTTGCCAATTCTTAGGTGGAACCAGATAGTCTTTGATACATATAAAGGACAGCAGATCTGCTCCACTCCAGGTGCTGCTCAAACCTCCTAATCAGGTCTAAACTGAACTGCTGTGGATGGAGTGTGGGGTCTGCTCAGAAGTCAAGGGCTTCACTGATCTGGCTTTTAACAGTTCAAACCAACAGGGGCAAAACACCAAGTTGTGCGTGAATAACATTGTGTCTGATAAATCCTTGTAGATAAATTCTGTAGATCCATTCATTGTTTAGCCAGCTCTGGACATTCACCTTGGGAATATGTTTGGTATTCACTTGGAGAGGCAGAGGAATAGCCAGTAGTGTAGCACTTCTGTTGTCAGTAATTGCAATTTAACTATCTAGTATTCCTTGGCTCTTAGAGGTTACTGCTAAATTTCTTTCCACCTAATGAAATAGTCTGTCAATTGCCTACTTTCATGTCACTACAAATGGTTCAGTACACATACTCTGTAGTGGCATATGACTATGTGACACGATGGCAGTGCCTGGGTTTCTTTCTGTAAATGATTCCCTTTGCCAAACACAGTTCAGACTTGCTTACTACTGACAGGAGTGGAATGGTAATGGGGGACGTTTTCCCAGCTGGTCTTGCAGTTTAGTGGATTAGTACAGCAATGTGAGAAGCAGGAAGTGTAGGCCAATGTCTCCTGATCAGACTGTGTGCCACTTCTGGGCAATAATATTGGCATGATCTGAACCAGTCAGGAGGAAACTGGGCGATTAGAAGCTTGAGATTCTTAGTTAAACTGAAGACTTAATTTGGGTACCAGAAACCTTAACAAGTAATCTCACACCTTGAGCCACAAACTTCCCTTAAAGTATGCTTTACCCCAGCTAGACATACATACACAAATTCTGTTTGGGTTTAAGAAGTGAACAGAGACATGATGAAGTTTGTTTAATAGCCTACTGTACTGGAATGCTGAAAACCTTCAGCATACGTAAATTCCATGTTTTGTTATAATTTTTTAATATTGTGAAATTATCAAAATGCATATGAATCAAGTTTTAATACACTGTCTGGGTAGATGAGGCTGTCCATTGCCCCATTTCTTTCTTTGAGTTCTCAGGCATGGTTCTGACAGTGTAAGAACTCTGTAACATTTAACATTGAATAAAGTTTAACTTATTAAAAAAAAGAAAGACACAGTGAGCAAGTCAGTACGTAGTGCTCCTCTATGTACTGCGCGTCATTCAGCTTTGCCTCCAGTCCCTGCATAGAGTTTCTATTCTAACTTTCTTTAATGATGACTATGGCCTGGAATGTGTAAGATGAAATAAATCTTTTTCTTCATTAAAGAGTAAGAAAAAAATGAAAGAAAAAAATAAATTTCCCTTTCAGATTAGGGTAAGCAGTGATGAAGGAAATGGAAGTTTGTCTGAAGAATACATCTCCTTTGTGTTTAAATTTGATCCAGAACCATAAAATACTGAAGAATATTTGATGGAAACACTTATAAAAGGGAGGATTTCTTTATGTTTCTATAATTATAGAGGTTTTCCTATAGACCAAAGATAGCCATAGAAAATTCATGCCAATGTACTGATTTAACTTTGATTATTAAATATGCACTTATAATATCTCTAACGAGTCTAATGAACAAGTGCATCGATTATGGATTTGTCTCATCACAACTGAAGGATTTGTTATATATTAATGACATAAATTCAGTGTCATCAAAAATATTATATTCTAATAACAAGAAAGACAGTCATCTGCATCAATCAGGGACTAATTTTCTGCACTTGCCTCAGGTCTTACAACCTTGGCTACATGCCTTGTCCCTATTATCAGGAATGGTGCAAGCATCATCACCACAATCCATCTGTGGCTTTGTCAGACACTGAGTGGGTCTTTGTCTCTAGCACCGAGGGGGAGCCAAGCAAGACTTTGAAGCAGCTAATCACTTTTTATCTGCAGTCATTAGAAGACAGCAATGAGTGCATGCATGGTAAGTGAATAGTTTACTTTCTCCACTCTTGTATATCATGATAGCTGCATAGGAAACATTCTGACACACGAAAAACACTGTGCTTCCTAAAACAGCTATATTAAGGAAATCCAAGCCTGTGTGATATGAATTCCTGCTATCTTAGCTCCTAAGAGGTAGATGTGTATAAATCACTGTGGGTTAAAGCCAGCCTTATCTACAAATGAGTTGCAATCCAGACTGAACTATATAATGAAATTCTGTCTAAATTACAACAAAAACGAACAAAAATGAGAGACCACGAGTAGCCAGAAGCCTGATTCATAGGCAACTCTAGATTTTAAGTTGACAGTACTATACAACTTCCACCATGTGTCACCTTGAACTGTCGATTACATCATTTTTAAGCCATCCCATTTCATCCCTTCGTGTCACAGGTTCAGTTCTATGATACAATATAAATTACATTCCCTTCAATTTTAAAAGTCTTTATGATCTTTAACAACTCCAATAGTCTAAAAGTCCATAGTATCTTTCCTAGAATTTCTATAAAATCAAATATAATGTCGATATGGTGACAAAAAATAAACACTCCAAAAAGGATGATTCAAGGCAGTAGGAGGGAACTGAAGCGAAAGCCAGCAGACGAAATTCCAAATTGTGCAGCCTTAATTCTGACCTCTGCGTGTCTTAATGTTATTTTTCAGGCTTCAAATTGGTTAGGTAGCTCCACTTCTTCAGCCTTGCTGCCTTAAACATATATAGCATTTTCTCCGAGTCTGCTAAATCCCATACCTTCACCTACTCTCAGTAGATATCCTCTGGTCCTGGAAGTTTCAGTACCTAGAAGTTTCTAGTGTAGCTGAGGTCTCATATCTACAGCATCCGACAGCACTTTAGGGTTTGTCCATAGGGGCTCACTGCTGACCACACACTATCTGGCCACAGTTGTTGCTCTCCATAACTTAGTCAACCCTGCACTTTTTCTATGCAAAACAAAACAAAACAACAACAACAAAACAAACCTGTACAACCTTACCAATGTTGCCAAATTCAACTACTAGCCTGAGGCATATCCTGGCCCACTGAACCACAATGATGTCAGCACATGGATGCTGAACTTGTGAAACTTTTCCAGTCATTGTTTGGGTAGCAGTGGAGAGAGTCATCTCCCAAATGATTCCATTTCTGTCAACTTGAAAATTAACACTAGTCATCACAGGTGCCATTGTGTTGCATGGCTCTTTTTGGAGAGATGTGAAGAGATGTTTGCTCCCAGCAGGTAGAGATCTGATGAGAGTCCTAAAGAAAGAATCTATCAAAGTCTAGCTTGGAGAAAAAAAAGCTGAGGTTTTTAAGGTTACTGGTAGGAACATGAGTGAGATAGGTTTAGGCATGGTACCTACCTCACAGGCTGCTGAGTCTATGGGAAGTCCATCACATTATGGGCATAGCTCAGACATGCTGCATTCCTGGAAATCCCTATTCAAAATTTCAGGAAGTTCTACCTGAGATGCATTTCCCCCTGCAGTATCCAGCAATTGTTTACTGTTTTTAGATCTTTTAACAGTCTCAATTTCCCAAGTACTATAATCTATCCTTTCTGGATAAAAGAAATAACTCAATAAAATAAAATAACTATACACTAGAGTATGAATAGATTAATAATTTTCATTTAAACAACTATAAGGAAGATGGTACTATTGTAAGGAAGAAATCTGTTTTCTATAATAGCTAGATAGAATGTGTTGGTATGCTATTTTGAATGCTAACTAGTGGAACTATTATAGTTTTGAATAATGTGATATTTTGATATTTTATTGCTTTATTTAAAAAAGCAGCATATATTTAGAAATGCATAAGCACATATATATCCTAATATATGGATGGGAAATCTGGACTTGTTTTATCTGAGATATTAGCACTGCTACTCTGTATTAAATAGCACTTACAGAGTTGTTCCCCCAAAAGGAACTGCTTGCAAGATTTTTTTGTTTTGATTTGTTTACACTTTTCTATTACTAGAGAGCAAAATATAATTGAACAAAATATAGAACAGCTATTTTCTTTACTTTGATAATATTTACAGCATCTTTCAAGAATTTATCAAGAGATATAAAATTCCCTATAGTTAGAACTATTCAGGCCATCAGTAGGGTTTCTTAGTGTTGATGAAACTATTGATCATATAAACATTAAAATGATGTCTGCTGTAGCAAATGCCAATAAAGTAGTTGTACATTAATCAGAAAATCAATACACTTGTCAATAGAAAGGCAACATTTGACAGAATGCTGCTGCAGCAAGACCTAGTAGCCCAGGGCCAGAAGCTAAGTAACACAGCATGTGACCTATTTATTTGACTTCAAGCTGTTTTCAAATTGTATATGAAAAAAATCAACCACTAAACCAGACTCTCAGAAGCTCTACTGCCATCCATTTAGAGTTTGTTTTGGAAAAGCAAAGACTTGCTTACTTCTGCAGTATAGTTTATTCTTTTAAATTCCTAAATATTAATATGTGCTGTGTTGTCTTCTAGGGTTTAACCACTTATTCAAAGTTGGAAGAGTGTGTTTGAAAAATTATATATATAATTATATATATAAAGATTTTTGTTTTTTTGCCCACTATCAATTTCAAAGCAGAAAACTGTAATATTTGTCTTGGAATCTGTGTACTAAACTTTCTCAATATTATTTTATATGTGAACATGTACTACTATATTAAAATAAATAGAATACCTATTCCAAGAACCTAAAATAAAAGAATAATTAATGACAATAAGAATAATAATTATATTTGCCTTTTAAAATATTTTATTGCTGAAAATCAACCAACCACACCATTACTTAAATTTGATTAAATAAATATTCTCACTGATTTTTTTTCTTTTTCTTTAGTTAGAAATTTGTTACTCCCATTAGAAACTCAATCAGAAAAATGTTTTGAGTCAATAGTCCTTTATAAGGTAGGTGAATACATCATCATTTCTTTTTCCATAATGTTGACTGTTCTATTAGAGCTCATTAATCAAATAATAAACACTGAAATATTACAAGAAAACTTATGACAATATATTTCTTCAGGTTTTGTTCACACTCTTAGATTCTAAAATTTGATCGTTAGTGTACTGATATTAATGTAATGATGTGTTTGTATTTCCTATAATCAGTGGGAACTTATAATGCCATAGCATATTGACTGCCCTTAAAGTCTTGCTCTATGTGTAGCAGAATAAGATTGACTTTTAAATACTACATTAAATGCAGCACTGACAACTGTTTCACTTTATTTTTCTATTAAGTGTCATGTGGTAACAATTGAAAGCAAAATATCATTTATAAAGTATTAATCTTGAAAACTATAAGGAAAATATAAATATAACATATTGTACTGTGACTAAATATTCCAGACTATTGGTGTAGAAGCAATCAATAATTATTAGGTGTAATTCATTATAAACAAAGCACTTAAAATTTCACAAAGCAGGGCATTTTTGAATCCCTGGTCCTTTCTTTTATCCCTATAATAAGAAAATGGAAGAAAGGAACTGTATCCAGTAGGGAAGGTGGCTTTATTGATTTTATAAGTTATATATTATTGTAACTAAATTACTTAAAACATTTATAAACCTGTACAAGAGACTACTATATGTATCTAGAGCAAGTTATTGAATTCATGTTTTTTTTTCCTTAAGATCAATAATGACTCATCATTGACAATCAGAAAAAAGTCTACCTATTATACTGTTATTCTTGAAAAAGTGACATATTGATTAGAATTAACACTTTTAAATTATACATATTCATATTATAAATCATAATTATATCTTCAAAAATGTGTGATTTTTACAAAATTATATGTTATTGGATGAATATAGTCTCAAAACTGCATTAATATATATAAGAATTCCCCTTTATATTCACAGTGTAAATAAATTAAGTCCAGTGAAATATAATACATACAAGTTCAATCTAATTACAGTCAATGTAAGCAGTTTCAGTATGATAATATTAAATTACTGCATTCTTTCCTAAATGTATTTTCTCAGTTTGTATTTATCACACTGTGTACTATCTGAGTGACCACACATTAAAAAATTTTCAGTGGCTGAATTAAATTTCAAATTATTGATCTTAGCTTGAGTTATATCTTGATGGCTTTAAAATGCAATAATTTTAATTAATTTATAAGTGAAGAAATGAGACTGATCTTTTTCCTTATGTGACATGTGACTTTCGAAGTCAGAACCTCCATAAACAAAAACTAGATGTTTAAACTATAATCATATTAGAACAAAAGTAATCAAAACAAATATACAACAAAACATAGAGTAAATTAAATATGCAAGAAACTATGGAAAGGGATATATATGGTAGTATTTATTTCTTATTTACATTTACTTGTCCCTGTACTTTCACATTTGAGATTATATTATAATGTAAACTATGTCTCTTTTTAAAATACAGTTACATATTTTTTATCACTTCATATATAATTACCATGTTTACAACAGTCTCAAATCCTTGTCATGTTCTCCCCCTCTCCCAAATTCAGTATCTTTTTATATAATTTTTATAATTTTTATGTATATCTATAAACATTAAGATATTAGGGGCTGGCGGAATGGCTCAGCAGGTAAGAGCACCAACTGCTTTTCTGAAGGTCCTGACTTCAAATCTCAGCAAGCACATGGTGGCTCACAACCACTCATAATGAGATCTGAAGACAGCTACAGTGCATTATGCCAGAGCGAGTGGGACTGGATGGAGCGGAACTGGATCGAGCAGGGCAGAGCCAGCGAGGCCATCCTGAGTTCAATTCCCAGCAGCCACATGATGGCTCACGACCATCTGTACAGCTACAGTGTACTCATACACATAAAATAAATAAATAAATCTTTAAAAAATATTATATATAGTAAGAAATATGTAAAATCTACTGAGTAGTTTAATGTTGCTCATATGTACGTGTCTTTAAGGCTTGATGGCTGGGATTAGATTACCTATGGGTGAGCATGTCCTTGAAGAAAACTGATTTTCCCTATCTTTGTAACCTTTTCTAGCCTGTTCCTCTGGCCTTGTGAGAGTCTGCTCATATTCATGAAAGCTAGAGTTAGCATTAGCTGAGACATGTTTAGGCAATTTTATCATTGTTTTCATCAGTACAGACAGAGTTCTTGTTATGTCTAGAAGATACCATCTCGCACCAGGTATTCTGATCCTCTGGCTCTTAGAATCTTTACTCTCACTCCATTTCCAAAATTTCCTCTGAACCTTCAGTTTAGGAATTGCATTGCAGATGGAATAACTTGGTCTAGCACCTCATAGTAATTTATTGGTCATGGTTTTTTTTTTTTGGTCAGGGGTGGATGTCTGTCATTTTTTCTGTTGTTAAAAGTTTCTTTGATGAGCTGTGGAAGCCACAGCTTCCCTGTGAAGGTAAATTATTTTGAATAGAGTTAGGTATTATATCGCCTTAAAAACATGGCTGCATTACGGTTTCTTTTAGCGTTTATGACCTCTTCAATTATGGTTAGTTGGCTAGTTTTACAGAACCAGTCATGCTGAGAAGTAGACAGTTGTGGGTTAACCCTAAGTTAAACTGCAACTGATGGAGTATCAGGGGCATCTTGCCAGTCGGTCACTATTGTGGTTCTCAGATCTCATATCTAGGTAGGAGTACTGATTAAGTTTCCTCTTCGGAGCTTTCATTGCATTTTACAGGAACCTGAGATTTCATTTTAGGGGAGGAAGCTTCCTAGCCTGTTCAATCTGGATTCCTCTAAATTCTATGTCTGAAGTAGTAGTGCCTTCAACAATAGGGTCTTGTTTTCAATTTCTAGAAGCCAATTATCAGTAATGGCAAGAAATCACATTGTTCTCAAATTTCTTTCACCCTGTAACCAGCAAACTGAAGGGAGATTGTACAGATTTGGCCCGTGGATTGTAATTAGAGAGTATATGTATGGCAACTTTTATAAGCAATTATCTACCATGTGGCATAACTCCATTTAAACTATATGTACCATATTATATATGCAATTTTAAATGAATTTACAAATGCCTTGTTTCCACGTCAGTTTTTCAAACATCTTTTGTGGGTTAAAAATGGGGTCTTGCATCTGACCTGACACATGGCTAGGACCACTCAGGGAGTCAGACATGGAGAAGTGTGTCTTCCAACACCCCACACAGTAGCAGGCTGGGTGTCCAGCTGTGAAAAAAAACAGAAACCCCAGGACCCTGCTCCGCAGGTGGAAAGGCACAGTCTGAAGTCCCTGAGGAACTGCAGGAGATGGATTCAGACTGTCTGGCATCATAGACACTTCTGGGTCCCACAGAAGAGCCAACTCTGGGGTTCCTGGGCCCCCCTGAGACCAGGAACAGCAGGTTCTCAGGCTTTTGGACTCTGCAGAAGCAGGTGAATGTAGCAGAAGAGCTAAGAATGAAGAGAAAAGGGAAGGGAGGAGAGCTCTCTTGCTGTTTTCTGCAGGGGGGGAGGGGGGCAACTCCTTAGCTTGGTGACTGTTTGAAAGCCCAGGGAGACCTTTCATGGGAGATTAGATATGGCTCTTTAATAGAGAAGTAGAGGCCAGCCATGGCCAAGTGGAGAGAGGGAACCAGGAGAGAGGGGGCACAAGAGGGCAAGAGAGAAGCAAGTTGGAAGCTGGAGTAAGAGTAAGAGAGGGAGGAGGGGGCAAACAGCCCTCCTCCTCCCCCCTTTTTTTTGTTTTTGTTTTTGTTTTTGTTTTGAGACAGGGTTTCTCTGTATTGCCCAGGCTGTCCTGGAACTCACTGTGTAGACCAGGCTTGCCTAGAACTCAGAAATCCGCCTGCCTCTGCCTCTCAAGAGCGGGGTTTAAAGGCATACACCACCACTGCCTGGCAAACATCCCCTTTTATAGTAGCCCAGAATAACCTAGCTATCGCCAGGTAACTGTAGAGGTGGAGTCCACACAGAATACCAGGGACTTGGAGCATTGCCCTAAATGACTGATGGCCACAGAATTATGGAGCTGGAACCTCGTGTCAGGAGTCTGGTAAACAGACCTACCATTCCTTGCAGAGTTGTCTGCTGGGTTTCTGGGGTTTAAACCTAGCTCAACGAGAAAACAGGCTGACTTTCAGGGTCCCACAATCTTTATTGTTATTTATATGCTGATTTTGAACTAAACTGGAGTGATGGACATTGATGTCCTTCAGGTTTATAGATTTCCAGCTTCATCAACAGGATAATTTTGTGTTGTTGTTGTCTTTACACTTGTATGTACCCATTGGACCCAGTCAGAATATATCCCTAATCACGTGTACAGTTACTTTATGTGGGAGTATTTGTAATGCCAACTGGAATGATGTAGGTAGGTGGAATTTGTTAAATTAATAATGGTAATAAAGATTATAACGATGATAAGGCTTTGTAGAAAGAAAATATTTTTGCATAGAAACTTAGATTGTGCAAATGATAATAAATAACATTGAAGAAAAAAATGGAAGTCATTTTTTGCCATGGACTGGGATTTCTTACGGGGTCCCTTGTTCCACGGGGACGAGGGGTTCTGGCCAGGTGTGCATGGGATTCGGCTTTGACAAACAGACTAGACACGAGTGGTGTAAGGTCTGAGTGTATTTCTCAAATATGGAGTCAGGTTTATATTGTCAATACAGAAGGGTTTGAAAGAGTCAGGAGGTACAATGGTCAAGATACATCAAAACAAGGTGCAGGTACATTGCCCTTCCTTAGGAACACAATGAGTCAGCAGCAAAGTAAATACATGTTAATTTAGCAGGAACTAAACAGGGATTACAATCTGAAAGAAAACTAGCTCTGACTAAGGTGACCTTGGCTTAGAAGCCAGGTGCAGATAGTTCCTCTTCAGTTTGTTGTTTTGGTTACAGACTGGGTGGGCCTAAGTTCCTCAACTATGTTGTTTTTCTGGGCTAGTGGAGGTTAGCCCCAGGGAACACTTGTTAAGCTAGTTCCTAGGAGTGATTCAGCTGCAAATCTAATATAACTTGCCTTATGTTGACTAAGAATGAGGATTTCCACCTGATCTTGTCCTGGGATAGTTCTCATTCTGTAAGCTTTAATGCTTTACCCACAATGCTGGAGGCAATTAGTTTGAATGGCTTAAGATTCCAAGTCAGGGTTTGACTAGGACGTTGGAACATTGGTGAAGGTCAGAAAGCAATGTCTGAATTTTCTCTTGCTAGCTGTAAAGAAATGATATCTTGGTGAGTTCCTAGCACACAAGTACAAGGACATATCTGGGCTACCTCTGAGTTTGGGGTGCCAGGCAACAATGTGGAGGCAGGAGACTGACTTTCCTTGAAGTTTACGCCTCAAATACTGCCTTCATGCAAAGTGTGCGTGGCAATTTTTAGAGTCACTTTAATTCTAATGTGAATACCTTCTTGGCAATGGATAAAAATTAAGGACTCAATTCACCATTGTTAAGAGCATAATTTGAGTTAGATTGAAGTAAAACCATAGTAAAATACCTCAACTCTAGCTTCAAATTGACCTTTTTAATACAAGTCCAGAAGATGTCTTAATCTGATTTCACTACTTAAAAGTATGTTTAGGGGCCTGGAAGTTTTTAGAGGTCCTGAGTTCAATTCCCAGCAACCACATGGTGGCTCAGAACCATCTGTAATGGAATCCAATGCTTTCTTCTGGTGTGTCTGAAGAGAGCAACAGTGTACCTACAGACCTAAAATAAATAAATAGATATTTTAGTAATATGTTTAGTTGTAAAAGTTGTGTCAATTTTATTTTACCAGATATAATTGTCATTTTAGAAGATTGCTGCTTAAATAAATGGATCCTTTCTAATTCTTTCTGAACTCTGGTTGGCTGTTTCAATTCAGCTGCTCTGACTCAAACTCCTCTCTAAATTGATGATTCAAACTAGATTCTCTAGTGTTCTCACAGAATTGGTCTTCTTGGCTAACTCTGGCAGTTTGTTCTAATCTTCTGGCTTCTTCTAATTCTCTGGCTTCTTCTTCCTTCCTCTGCAACCAGTTGCTGTGAGAGTATGCCAGAAAAACTGTCCTCTCTGTCTCTTTCTTCCTCTCCCTCTCCCTCTCTCTCTCTCTCTCTGCATGTCTCTCTTAATTTACTTCTCTATTCTGTTTGCTCTCGTCCTATTTATAAGTCATTCTGTTAAATTTAACCTCTGATTCATCATACTGTCTGACCCTCCATTAACCATTGAAAGGCTGAAGAATCTTAGAATGTATAATGTATAACTTTTACCTAAAAGGGGGCATGGAAAACCTCTGCCACAAGCCAAAAAAGGTGGAGTAGCTAGTTCCAGAAACTTTCCTAACCCAGAGCCTCAGGGCTCTGGTTCCCGATACCTGCCCCTCCTGAATGATCCACTATGAGGGCAGAACTAAGAATGAAGGTCTAGTGGTTTATGAGGCTCTCCACCCTGTTGACCAGTAGATGAAGATTGCATTCCTAGAATGAATGTGTTCCCCTCCCTAACTGAATACCTTGGGTTGGGTCCCTCTGAAAGTCTCCACTGTTTATGTTCTGTCTCCTTGGTAACTCTCTCTCCGCCCCCAGCTTCCCTTAAATACCTGACACTTCTTGTGTTCGGGGTCGAGCTCTGGCCAGCAAGGTCATGAGATTGACCAGGTACCGGTATCCCCAATAAACCTCATGTGATTGCAGCAAGTTCAGTCTCTCGTGAGTCATTGGGTGGTCGCGTCATCCCAAGACTTGAGTAAGGATCTCCCCAGTTCTGGGAGTCTTTCACCATCACATTTGAACATGGCTGATTGCTGGGGAAACAAATCTTACCTTCACTGTTAGGAATTAAAAGTTTGTACTAAGGGTGTGTCCATATGCGGTCAGATCATTCTGTAATCCAGGGCATGTTTGCATTCTGGACAGATCATCTAGTCCTAGAAAGTCTTTGGATGCTCCTTACCAAAACAGCTATGTTGCTGGATTAAAATTCATGCCCACAATGCCATAGATAGCTCAAGCAGAAAGCACATTTGAAATTCCTTTGTTCAAATGTGTCATTTCTTTAAAATATAACTAATAACAAGTATTAACATATATCTTTTTTTAAATGTTATTCCACTTACATCCTATAGGAAATTTAACTTCAGATGACATTATTTATTATAAAGAGAATAACAGTAATAATTCCCCCACCAGCATCAAAAATAATATTGATAAATATCTCATATTTCTGTTTGGAAATAAACCTGCTATCTAGAGATATTTAGGGTTTATTTTTAGCATAATTCAATTTTCTACAAAAATTTATATTTTCTTTACAAAAATAATATTGTCAGTAACTATTTCCGAATCGGAATGACTGAGAATCATATGTAATAATGCATATGTTTAAACTGCGTATTTACTACATGGGGATTAGATTAAAATAATTTTGTCTGTCTTTCATTTCCTCTTCTTAGTTCTCAGAATGTCCTTATATCTTATATATAAATTTCCCTTTCATTAGTTCTTAATGTTTGAAGCCATTACTTATAACTACTTATGCTAACAAACTTGTAAATATAATTTTAAAATCATGTTTTCCAGGCCTGAAAGTAAATGATACAATATTTAAATAAAACAATGAAATACATAAAGATTATGAGTTTCACACAATGCAAAATGTCAAAAATGCCCAAACATGAATGATATGAATGAGAACATTTTTCATATTTTAAAGGAAATGTGGTGATTATTGTGATTATCAACATGACTGAATCCAACACTTGGATGATATGCCTCTAGTTTATAGGGAATTTTCCTGTATACAATTAATTTATGTAGAAAACCTATCTTGACTGTGTACACAACCAATCCCTTTGCAGAAGATACAAGACTATACAAGATGAATAAAGCAAACAAAACTTAGGAAACCTCTTTGCATATATAGAGAAGATAGTATGATAGCACGCCCATTTAGGAAAACAATTACTATGATTCCTCTCCCAACACATGCACATGCACACACACAAACACACACACACACACACACACACACACACAAGCACATACAGGGTCAATGACCTACTTAGTCATGGGCATTGACTAGGCTTATAATACCAGATAGGAATCATTCATGAGAGCTGTGTCTCAAATACAGTAAGAAAATAGTTGTTTTACTTCATGATAGTAGTGACTCTATTTTTCATTTTCTCAGTATGTTGACACTATAGCTTATAGATTCCAAATCTTTGTAGCAACAAGGATGACTGTGGTGATTTGAGTAAGGATGGCCCCATTAGGCTCATATGTTTAATGAGCCACTACAAAGTGGAGGTCTTTGGTATGATTACAACGAATAGGATGTGTGTCCTTGTTGGACGTGGGTTTTGAAAACTGAAAAACCATTGCCAGGTCAAGTCTCTCTTTCTTCTTACAGAGTAAGATGCAGCTCTGAGCTACTTCTCCTGGACCTTGACTTCCTGCTGTCATACTTCCTGCCATGATGATAACTGACTGAGCCTCTGACACTGTAGGCAAGTCTCTACTTAAATGCTATCTCTTATGATTTGCTTTAGTCTTGATGTCTCTTTACAGCAAGAGAACAGTGATTAGCAGATTGACCTTCCTCCTTCAGTGGCCTGTATAGCATACATCAGCAGTGTCAATGTTAGCCACCACCAATGAAGCTTCACTTAGATCCAGTTTTATCTCTCTATGTCTTGCAATCAAAGTATGTAGCCTTTTCTTTAACAGGTCTTACTATTGAATTTCAATAGATAACCTGTTTACCACTATAGGGGTGGTGAAACTTGGGAAAATGGAGCCCCAAATTAGTAGAAATAAGGCTCATATAATACCCCACATTATTCATAGCATCAGACAATTTAGACTGAGGACTAAGAAGAGTCACATGAGTAACAATAATAACTAAAGGGGAACTGCACATGGCAAACAAGTGGCATGTAGATAAAATAAGTTTTTCCATAGAGACATATAAAAAATAACAATATCCAGAATAATCTTGAGTAAACTCACTCCAATCTGCTATACCGTGGAGGGGCACAAAAAAACATTCCAAGAGCATTTTGTGTTTTGTAGAAACTGAGGTCATAAAACTTGTATCTTATTTACTTACAAGCAGCCAGAATTACAGAAAGACTCCATTCTAGAATGTTTCAACAATAACCTGTGGTATATATATATATATATATATATATATATATATATATATATGTGTGTGT
>NW_022196898.1:60257879-60263102 GCF_008632895.1 Mastomys coucha | reverse complement strand
TACATATATATATCTATATATCAAAGAAGTATTATACACCTATTTCATGGAGTAACATTTTACCAGGCAAGACCTCTATGCTCTAATTCCTCTTCTCTTTCTTTTATGTTTTTGAATTTGTTTATAAGGTAGTCAAATTCCTTAACTGCTTTCTTTTAGACCTCTGTTTTCTTGATTACTCTTCTTTGCCTGTCTCCTCTTGTCCATCTCTCCTCTGCCACTCCTACTTATACCTTTCTACCCCAGTTGTTTCTCTCTGCTTTCAGATGCTCTATAGCTCCTTCAGATCTCTTTGCACTTCAGCACTTCAAATATCCCTCTTTTAGCTTCCTGGTCTTTATAGATATTGAGAGTTATCTCAAAATTATCTCAAAATTATAGTTTCTCAAGCTAGAATCTAAACAAGAGAGAAAGAATGATAGGCATTTGTCTAATTTTGAGTTTTCCACTCAGTATTTTTGTTCAGTTCTTGGGTTTTGTGAACAGTGGACATAGACATACTACTTCAGAAATTGGGTATAGATTAATTTGTTTAAATATACAGGGATGTTATAGCAGAATCATAGTATAGTTCTATTCTATGAGAAACGTCCAAACTTATTTTCCTAGTTGTCATACGAGCTAGTGCCTAGCAACTTCAACTGCAATGGAAAGTCCTAATCAGATGTATTTTTTAAAAGTGTGCTTAACAGAAACTGGTTTTTCTTCAAAGATGAAGTAAAATATTAAAAATCATCACTAGTTAAAAGAAAAATTAATTTGGCATTTGAGGGTTTTTTGTTTTTTTTTCCTTTTCTTCTTTTATTTATTTATTTATTTATTTATTTATTTATTTTTACAAAAGTACTGGTATAACTTCTTCAGGGCAAAAATAAGTTTAGTCTTAGCGACACAGCCAGTTTGATGCCAGGTTTGGTTTCAGTAGACTCGGTCTTTAAAGAACAAAAAAAATAGTTAACAAGTTTAACTCAATAAATATTTGCCCTTCTTTCCTGTCTAGGATTACAATGGATGTATAATTGGTTAAATAATAATTTTAAGAAGATTTTTCCTGAATATATCTCTATTTCTATCTCTTTCTATCAATACAGCGATAAATAGATAATAGGAAGAAAAATATTTAGATGGAAACAAGATAAAGTCACAAATTGCTATGTATTTTTCTTAGCATAGTCATTAAAGTGCTTGCTTAGCAAGAAAGAATATGATTCCAAGAATCCAAGTTTCAAAACAAAAATGCCACTGGAGTAGCATTTCCTATGACATCGGCAATGGTTAGAATAGTTAGGCAAAAACATGCAGATGCCTAGGGCTTGCTGAACATCTTATATAGCCAGTTACAGGACAGTGAGAAAACTTATCTCTAAAACAGAAAGAGAATGAAAGAAAAAAATCAAGGATCTTACCATAAAAGCTATTTAAAAAAAACCAGACTGTATTAATCAGGCATAAATTTGTTCATATTATAAAGAACAAGAGGAATACAGTAAAAATTCAATCAAAAGTGAAGGCAAATGGACAAGATACAAAACTATTATGTTTTATAGAAGATATCCATTTTAAAGCCAAAGAATATGATGCAAATGGAGGTATTATGCAAGTATCACCTTTAAAAAAAAACTGTATATTGTTTCTAGGGAAATGACTTTCAAAGAAAAATTAATAGCAAAACCACCCACCAAAAATATTCCCATCATAAAAGGGGTATATTACCATTAATATATTTAAATTGTTAGCAAAATAATCCATGGCATACTATAATAAATGCAAGTATAATTATAAAATATATAAAAAAACAACCAAATTAAAGATTTTAAGGAAAATTGAAAATTAATAGTTACATTATTCAATAAATACATAGATATTCATGTTTGTGTCCATCAAAATTACTCCAAACCAGAGTTTTACAGACACTATAAAGAATGACTACTCATTAAAACTGTGTTTAAGATTATGGGAAGTAAAAAACTACAAATCTGAAAAATGTGAAAACTACAAATTGCAGAATATTTTCTTTTAAGTAACCATGGTCTGGGCCCTCCTCCACTAATCACTATCTGTGAAAATAAAAGGCCTTTTTTTTTTTTTTTGGTTTTTCAAGACAGGGTTTCTCTGTGTAGCCCTGGCTGTCCCAGAACTCACTCTGTAGACCAGGCTGGCCTCGAACTCAGAAATCTGCCTGCCTCTGCCCCCCAAGTGCTGGGATTAAAGGCATGTGCCACCACAGGGATATTCAAGTATTTAAATCATAAGGCTCACAATTTAGTCCGATGGAACTAAAATAAAAATAAATTTCTTACAGTTGGATCTCATGGAGTCCTTTTCTCAGCTGAGTCTCCTTCTTCTCTGATGACTCTAACTTGTTTCAAGTTGGCACAATTACAGATACATAAGCATGCAGTATATAACTACAGTCATTAATAGCCAGGACAATAAGTCTCTAGGGAGGCCTGAATCCCTTCTACAGCAGTCCGTGAATACTCTAATATTCCTGAAGCCCAAGGAAAAGACCTTAAAACAGCTTGTAGGAAGATGACATATACCCTTAAATAGAAAATACATCCTTTAAAGAAATGCAAGGAAATCTGAACAAACAATATAAGGAAATGAATAAAACTGTACAAGACCTGGAGACAGAAGTAGAATTAATGAAAAAAATTCCAAACTAAGGGAATTCTGGAAAAGAACAGACATGGAATTCAAACATGAATTACAAAGGCAAACCATGCCAACTAAATTCAAGAGAGGGAAGACAGAATCTCAGGCATTGAAAATACAATAGATAAAAATGGATACATCAGTCAAATACAAAGTTAAATCTAAAAAAATTCCAGACAAAATCTATCCATGGAACCTTGGACACCATATGAAGAACAAATTTAAGAATAATAGAAATAGAAGAAGGGAAGAAATGTAGTACGATGGCCCAGAAAATATTTCCAACAAAGTCAAAGAAGGAAATAAATCTAACCGAACTAAGGAGATGCCTATAAAAGTACAGGAACCACACTAAACACCCAATTGATTGGACCAGAAAAGAAAGTACACATCAACAGACTAAATGTATAGAACAAAGAAAGAATGTGAAAGCTGCAAGGAAAAGAGACCAAGTAAAATAAAAGTGCAGCTCTATAAGAAATAATAGGTCTTTTCTATAGAGACTCTAAAAGCTAGAAGGGCTTAGATAGACCTGCCACAGATTCTAAAAGATGCCAGCCTAGCATATTATACACAGTAAAACTTTCAATCCCTATAAATGGAGAAAATAAAGTATTCCATTATAAAACAAAATTTAAGCAATATTTATCTAGAAACCCAGCCCAACAGAGGGATGTAGAAGAAAATCTCCAATGTAAGGAGATTAACAATACATATGAAAACACACGTAATCAATAACCCCAGACCATCAAAACCCAAGGAAGCAAAACATACCAATGCACACATACAAGCACACACACACAAACACACATAAATACATACAGACACCATCAAGAACATCATAACAAATCAGCAATCATTTGTTGTTGATATCTCTCAATATCAATGGTCTCAATTTCCCAGTAAAAAGATACAGACATGGAGAATGGATATGAAAACAGGACCCATCATGTTGCTGCATTAAGAAATACACTTCAACATTAAATATAGCCATAAATCAGAGTAAAATGTTGGAAAAATATATTCCAAGCAAATGGATGTAAGAAAAAAAGCTGTTGTTGCCCTTTTCAGATCTAAAAATATAGATTTTACACCAAAACTCAAGAAAAGGAGAATGAGGTGTGTAGGGAAGGGGAGATGGGATTGAAGAAGGGAATGAAGGGAGAGACAGCTAGAGTCAAAGGCCATTTGAATGTTTGAATGGAAGTGTAGTGCAGTAGAAACAACCTATAGTTTATGGAGTTGATCTTAACAAAGTCGCCAAATAATGTGGGAGATAGAACCATTACAGACCATCTCTTGTCATCAAATATAGCTTCCAATGGCAGGAATGAGTTTCATTCAATTGAGTTGTTGGCCAATAATGTTCTGTGGAAAACCCCAAACATACCAGACTGTTGACAATAAAATAGTGTTGGCCTTCCTGCTTGAATGGAGAGGTGTCCTGGGACTTGGAAGGACAGGAACCATACAGTTCTGAGATGGGAAGGTTTCCCAGTGGAAGGGCAACCTGAGACACAAGAGACCAGGAAGCACATAACTCTAAGAGGAAGCCTCCTCAGCAGAGATGCTGTGGCTCTCAGGGGAGGGTATCCCCAGCTGAGCGCAGGAGCTCTGGAGACTAATCTCTGTTCCTTCTCTTTGCATCTTCCCTTTTCTTTTCTTCATTGCTTCTTGCCTTTTTGAAGATAGAGTCACACCAAACAGCTAATCTCATAAAAGAGATACGTTGGGAGTGTTCAGGGTGTGGAGGGACAAATCCAGGGGAAGCTGCTTATTTTGCCATGAGGGAACAGACAATAAAGGGATTGGACAAAAGGCACTGTTTATATAGGAGTTAATGGAATGTGTAGCTTTCTAGAATAGAGATTTCTAGGGTATGGATTGATGGGATTTCAAGTCCTGAACTTGTGGAAGCTCAGAGATTGGTGAGTTTCTGTGGTAAGTTCAGGATTCAGCAACTAGTGGCTTTTGTTCAGATTTTGCACCTAAAATTACCATAATATAGGTAGGGTCCTGTTGATGGAGTGGGGATGACTTTCCTGATAGTTACAGAGGCTGGAAATGCCATTATGACAGTTAGGGAGGTCTGGAGGAGAGACCTTACTCTATGAACTCCTCTGGCAAGGCCTGGCCTCTTTCATGCCATGAAGGTTTACAAAGTTTACAAAGAATACATTGTCTACAAAACAAGTCACAACAGGAAAAGCTTTTACTGGTCATTTGGAAAGTTTACTAGGTAACACAAATCTTGTGATAGTAATCAACAAAAGTCCAAGAACCAAGTGAACAAAACCAAAGATTATACATCTCTGAGACCTAGACCTAGGTTAAAACCAAATAATTAAACAAAATGTAACAATAAAATGACTATAAATGATACTCTGCTATACTCATAGATCAGCATCTTATTCAGCCATCTTCAGAGGATTCTTTCTGGAGTAGATTGAAAGAAATGTTGAGACTCACAACTAGACATTATACATATGCACACACATGCTCACATGCACATGCAGTTGAGCACACACACCAGAAGAGAGAGAGAGGGAGAGGGAGAGGGAGAGG
>NW_022196898.1:60236859-60257725 GCF_008632895.1 Mastomys coucha | reverse complement strand
AGAGAGAGAGAGAGAGAGAGAGAGAGAGAGAGAGAGAGAGAAACACCTTGGAACACACAACTCTAAAAGAGATGTCTATACCAAATCCCTCTCTTCAGAGCTCTGGGAAACCTGTGGAAGAAAAGACAGACTAAGTTAGGGAGGTAAAGGGGACAGAGGACACCATGAAAACCTGGTTGTCTAGTACAAGAAATTAAAGTTGACAAGAACTCAGAGATATTGAATGAACAATCACAGGGCCTACTCTAGTCTTCCCATAAATGTGTGTGTGTGTGTGTGTGTGTGTGTGTGTGTGTGTGTGATGTGTGTGTGTGTGTGTGTGTGTGTATATGTATACATATATATATACAAATTACAGTTTTTGGCTAGTACATTTATAAGATTCCTAGATGTCTAAATGGCTGGGTCTCCTGGAACTCTTTTATTTTCTGGTGGCTTGTCTTGTCCAACTTAAATATTAAATATTTTGTTTTATCTTATTATATTTTACCTTTTTTTTTTTTTTTTGCTTTGTCATATCCTAGAAGCCTGTTCTTTTCTACAGAGTGAGTTAATCTTGATGGAAAAGGAGGTTAGGAGGAGCTGGGCGATGGTGGCACATGTCTTTAATCCCAGCACTTGGGAGGCAGAGGCAGGCGGATTTCTGAGTTCGAGGCCAGCCTGGTCTACAGAGTGAGTTCCAGGACATCCAGGGCTATACAGAGAAACCCTGTCTCAAAAAACCAAAAAAAAAAAAAAAAAAAAAAAAAAAAAAGAAAATAATGTATGGCTAGTAAAAAGAGAAAAGTAGGTCTTTCCATGATAAACTAATAAACACACATATGGTTATGTACTATAGACATATGATATGTATTCATATGAAAATATGTCTGAAAATTACAATCACTTTGTTCATTCACAAATGAGTTATGCTAATGTTGCTTTTGGAACAAGTATTGCAATTTCTTTTAACTAGGTTAAATGGTAAAAACACAGATTGTGTAATCTTAAACTTAAATTTTGTTTATAATCAGACATAAGGTTAAGGTATACTTAATATAACCATTACAATTATCAAAATCTCTTAAGTTTACAGAGAATAGTGTGATAAAATCCTCATGGCAATTTTTTTATATTCTCTTACTTTTACTTAATTTTCAATATTATATGTAAATATGTGCCTTAATTGTTCTTTCTTATAGCTTTGAGTACATTTTTGGTCTTAAATAAATTAATGATTTTTTATTTTGTTCTACTTTTTGCTTTTTATTAACTTCTACATCAGACATTTGTTTTATTTTCCCTGTTTAAGAGAGTCAAATGAATTAGAAGAATATGAATATTATATTCCACTGATTATTACGTTTTATAAGATGTCATCTTTACTAGAGGAAGCATGGATATATGCTTTCATATATGCAGGGGTTTTACTTCATATGCAAATGTATTGATTTATTTCTCAAAGTGATATTACTGTCTCTGGGTATGTAAATTAAGTCACTATTCTAGATTTTAGTATTACTTTTAAATTCTTTTTTGTTTGTGCAGATTGTATAATTTCTGTCACTGAAACACATGAACTATAAGCCACTTACAGCTCTATTTGAGTCATTGAATATCTAAAATAATTTAAAGTGTAAGGAGAATGAAAATCCTTGACGATTTCTTCTTTCTTCTTGTTTTTTTTCTCCTATCTGACTTCATTTTCAGTCTCAAGAGTAGAAAAGTTACTTTAACTGTAAAGAAAAGTCCATGTTGTACATTTAGTTTTCAGTGTATTCCTATCCTCAAAACCAATTAGCACATTTTATGACTCTATTTGGATGCTATCCAAGTGTATATTGATGGTACTACCCTTCATAATTACTTTATTTAAAGAGGCTGGCTCAGCCCTTGCTGCTTGGAGGTGGTCTGTTATCAACTGCTGGAATTGCTACATATATTAAGCAGATGTCTCTGCTACAGAGTTTTAATTAGTTGCAGAGTATTTGTAATTTTCCTCATATTTCCAAGGATCATAGTCATCCATTGCCAGACCTCCAGGTCACCACTAAAATCACACAAAAAACACCCCAGGGAAGGTGCTATCTAAGGCCAAACATATGTCCTAGTACTCTCTCAGTTTAACAATTTACGAGTAGAAGTGAAAATAAACAACAAATGAGAGGGAGAAAGATAGGAATGAAGAAGAGAGAATAAAAATGTAAAGAAGAAAGAGAGAGAGAGAGAGAGAGAGAGAGAGGAAGAAAGAAAGAGAGAGAGAGAAAGAGAGAGAGAAAGAAAGAGAAAGAAAGAAAGAAAGAAAGAAAGAAAGAAAGAAAGAAAGAAAGAAAGAAAGAAAGAAAGAAAGAAAGAAAAAGAAAGAATCACTTTATTCTCACTTTGGGAATTTCCATTTACAGAGAATCGACCCTATGTTCACTCTGTTATCTCAGTGGAAAAATATATGGGTCTCCCCCTTTTCAGAGGTTGTTACCATTGGCCCATAAGGGTGAGGAGAGCAGCATTAGAGAACAGGGTTCAGATGGTCATGAGTACAACAGAATGATTCTGGTAAAACCTTCAGTGAGACAACTGAACCTTTTTCAGTGTGAACAAAGGCTATGCAGACCTTGGAGAGTGAGTGGGGCATTTTTGGGTGGGTGTACATTATTGGCTGGGATTGAGGAGCTTAGAATGTTTAATTTACAGGCAGAGGAAGTCCAAGCCAGACAAGTTTTATCCAAAGAGAGGAAGCTGAACCAGTAATATGGCCAAAGACTTGATTGTCCTCAGAGGTCCTGTGCCAAAGCATGCAGACTACAGCACAGCGAGAGAAGGATTATTACTCTTGTTGGGTCTCACAGTGATATTTGTGGGGTTCTAAACTCATCTCAATCTCAGTCTTGCTCCAAGCCATCTCCCCTGGTTGTCATGCCCACAAGAATAATGCTTGAGTACCTCGGTGACAAGAAAAACATTTTTCACAGTAGAATAGCCCTGAAGAGATGAAATAGATATTTATAATCCATAATGAAAGAGAGATTAGCAAGAGTTTAAGATGATTTTCATACATAAAATTAAAGATTACACAATGTTTTTATTATGTCTGCATTCTTCTGATGGTATGAAAAGGGGGTTTCCAAAAGCAGTTCTGGTTTATACTTCTGCCCTTTTCCTTGATAAAATAAGAGTGTGTAGATTCCATTAACAATTTCATTCAAGAATTTAGTACATAGAAAGTATGCACAAGTGCTTGTTTTTTGGAATAAAATGTCATAAATTCACATAAGGTTTTAGCTTATTGGACCTTAAATTCTCTGAGGATAGGTGCTCACAGGTATTTATAAGTCACTTTGTTAACCAATTGGTAGTGGTTTTGATAAGGATTAACTAAAAGATGATAAATGATATCTATACAGAGAATGGTGTAACACACTATGTAATAAAGAAAATGATTTGGAAGGAGCTGGTGAATGGATTTTCCTTTGTAGACTGAAAAATCTCAAATCAGTACCATAAAGATGCATGTGGCATATAGCATATACTTAGTGAGAAAATGATGTAAAAATATAGCATAGTTTCTAACAAAATGAAGAGATGATATGACACTATTTTCTGGGCATAAAGATTGATATTAAAGTTTAATAATACCTCCACAGTGAAATCTTCTTAGTAAACTCTTGTGATGCTAATCTTTCATTTGACTGGATATTACCCATTTGGGAGTTTTTAATATTTTCCATTATATTTAGTGCATTTACTGTTTTATTTATTCTGTGTCATGTGAATTGTTTCTGGTTTAATTTATTTGATGTTTCATATGATTCTATACATTGTTAGGATAAGCTCTTTTGGTATTTTAGAGGAATTTTCTTCTATAATTTTGCTGAAAATATTTTTTGTGCCTTGGACCTGAGTTTCTTTACATTCTTCTATTCCTATTATTCATAGATTTAGTCTTTTCATAGTTTCTAAGATTTCCTTATGTATGTGCCTGGATTTTTCCACATTTGCCATTTTCTATCTGTTATCCATCTTCTTTTCTATCCTGTATTCATTTACCCAAATCATTACTTTTACAGCTTTCATTGGTGAGGTTTTCCTCTCTGCTTCCTGTTCAAAGTTATAACTTTTAAATTTCCAGTTTTTAACTCAGTTTGGGTTTTCTGGAGTAATTTTATTTTTATTTTACCATCTTAAACAGTTTCTTAATTTTATTCAGTGTTTTGTGTTTTCATAGATTTCATCAATTTATTTATTCATTTCCCATTTAAGGTTTTAGGAATAGTCAAAATATTTATTTTGAAGTCCCTGTACTGTGATTCTGCTATATCGCATTTCTCAGGGTTAACTATAGTAGGAGTTGCTGGATTTTAGTAAAGACATGTTCTCCTGGTCATTATTAATTGCTTTTTTCCCACTGCTACCTAAGCATCTGGATTTGGTATAAATGTAATTCTATATTCTGAAATTTGGTCTTGAGTTCATTGAGTTTGTGTTCTGTCCCTTGTTTTGTTTGTTTGTTTGTTTGGTTGGTTGGTTGGTTGGTTTGTTTTGTTTTTTTGTTGTTGTTGCTCTGTTTGGTGTTTAGGCAAGTGCTGTAGTTCTTAGTTGCCTGGTAGAGAAAGTTTCTTAGCTCCTGCTAATTGTGGGTATTTGGATTCCAGGATTGAATGTTTCTAGGTATTAGAAGCAAACATAAATGTGTAAGGATTGGCTAAAGAAGGGTAGGGCCTAGGAAAGTTCACAGGAGGGAGGAAAGCTGAATCTGCTGTTAGAATCATTCTAGTATCCAAGGGATATAAATGTAGCTGAAAGAGAAGCCCAAGTAGATGGTTGTGGTGATGAGACTTGGGAATTGGAAATGAAAATCAAGAAGGAAATGGAATATTGCTTATCTAATTCTTAGCTGACAAGCCTGTTTTTTCCAAGGCAGAGAATGCCTACCTCTTTTGGCAGCTGACACATAAGGATGGGATGATGGAGGCAGAAGACTGCCTATTTGTTTCTTCACTCTACTCTTCAGCATCCATCTTTCTTTGTTTTCTTGTTAATTTTTGTCTAAAAATCCACATAGTGTTCTGTGTGTACTCCTTGCATTAACAACATAAGCCACACAAATCTCATTTCTAGGTAACATGAAACAATGTATAGCTACCAAGAAGGTATTGTCATTGTAATATCTGATCCAGCAATGTACTGAGACATTATTCTACCTCCAAGAGACTTAGTTATGGAATGGACTTTTGATTGATAGACTATTAAACCTTATTAAAAAGTAATTTTTCAAAAAATAGCTGATGGTGTAAATTACAACAGACAAATTATTGATCTAATTAAGTGACTAAATAAGTTGTAGTTTTGATCTATTTTTAAGGATGACTTTGTGAATGCTTATGATTAATATCTTGTACATGGTAAACTTGGCTTGTAAGTAAATACTTAGGGAAACTTAAATTGTTAACTTAGCACAAATTGCCCATACTAATAGGACTTTGCAAACTAATTCAAGCCCCAACAACCAAAATAAGATAATCTTAGATACCTTCCTCCTAGTATAACAACTAAATAGCAATATATAATAAAGGATAAAAAGAATAGATTTGGTTGATATTGATACACTGTGAATAACAAATAGAGTTTTAATGATCCAAAGTCCATATAATAACTGTCCCTGTCACCCCCAATTGGGACTGAATAACCTCTCAGGCAGGTCATCATCCTTGCAGAACACTAAATCTCCAACTCTCATGAGTTTTTATCCAAGTCTACCTCTTCATCTAGATGTGGGGCCTTGTAATATCACCAAATTCCTTATCTACAGTTGTTTGTGAACTGGGGTTTCTTTTGACCTGGTCTTGTGTAGGCAAACTTTACTGTAACAGGAATGAATTCCCTCTTATTTAGCAGACCTTAAATTCAAGTAAACAAGTGTTTATTATCCCTAAGGTAAAGTGCTACTAGTGTAACTCTAAGGATATGTTACTGGAAATTTGATCACTAAATAAATTTTGTCTTTGCTTCACTTTCATAATCTTTCCTCCCTTCTAAGTCATTAGTGTTTGAAGAAAGTGAAACTATTTCTCTACTCTTGTTTGGTGTCCAAGGCTTTAAATAACAAATAATTTCTATAAGAATAATAGCTTACAAATGGTAACAGATGTTGCACTAATACCAGTGGGTGAAAGTAAAATCATTTCTCTGATAATCCCATTCCTAAATTAAATGGAAGTCTATCAAAATTAGATGGGCAACTCAGAGAGTACCAGCTAAGTAAAAATATTTCATGGATTCTATGGTTTCTTAGATTCCTTTCCAATTATGTCGATAAATACTGAATAAGGCTCATAGTTCAAGGTATAATCCATTATAGTAAGGAAGATATATCAGCAGGATCTCAAGGTAGGAGGTTCCAACACATCCACAATTAGAAAACAGAGGGATGAAAGCTCATTTGTTAATGTTCACATCTATTTCCCCTAGGATACCAACCAAGAGAATGAGTGGCACCCACAAAGTGCTGTTCAAATACCTAAACTAACATAATCAAGATAATTCTTCAGAGGCATGCTTAGAGGTCCATCTTCTAGATTCTTTCAAGGTGATAATAAACAATGACTATTCTATTGTCCTGAACTAGTCAATGAAAAATTTATTGAAGATTTCATGATACCTCATGCATCAAAGAACAAGATAGATTACCATTGAGACATTTGTGCCCTTGGGAAAAAAGGAATATAAAATCTATAATCCAGAGCTGCAAATGGTTTGTCTTGCTTATGTCTGTAATTAAAAAAGAGGCAGAAAGACAACACCCCTATTCCACTGGCTGTAAGTGATAGACATTCTGAGCAAAAACACCATTAGAAGTTAATCAAATGGTTTCTGTTCAATGGTGAAACTTCTTTTGACTGTTGCTTAAAACTTCTATGAGGGTTATAGGCCTAAATAGCCAAGAATAAATTAATTCACAATGTTTATCTCAAGTATAAATCCTGCAAACACTTCTGATGCAATATAGCTTTAAGACCATTTTGAAGATGTGACAGCTCCCATCTGAAACATTAACACTTACAAATTATCTTCAAAAAATGACAAGACTTTGTACCTTTATTTAAAAGAATGTGTCATTGATACATATATCAGTAGTCATAACTGTGCATTTGTTTCTTATCAAGTTTAATACTTTTATTTTAGGATTTTGAGCACAGTTGGGATGATATATACAATTTATTACAACATAAAACTGATTTCTCTTTAATATATTCCAATATTTTTCCTCACTGATATTGTTACTTTTGTGTTTTGTACCTTTCCAATAGTTTCTTGAGTACTAGAATCTCTCTCTCTCTCTCTCTCTCTCTCTCTCTCTCTCTTTCTCTCTCTCTCTCTCACCCTCCCTCTCCCCTCCCCTCTCCCTCTCCTTCTCTCTCCCCCTTCTTGTATGTGTGTGTGTGTGTTTGTGTGTGCAGATAAACATGTGTCTGTGTGAAGTGATAAGGAGTACAGAGAAAAACTTGTCATTCCTTGTCATGAGCTGTCTAAATAAAAGAGCACTCACTGGGACTTGGGGCTCAATAATTAGTACAGGAAAGCCTCCCACAATGTACAAAGGATCCTTCTGCTTTGCCTATCCAAAGTTGGAATTAAAAGTATTTACTCTATAACTGATTTTACTTAGTTGTGGGGCATTGAATTTAAGTTGTCAGGCTTGTGATGTAAGGCCCTTCCAACCGGCTACCTCCTCTATGCCCGGGATTGTTACTCTGTAATGGTCAATATGAACATCTTTTAAAGTCTCAGGAATCTCACTCTCATATTCAAAGTTAAAATGGTAGGGACCAATGTTCTGTGAAACCTGATACACTATTATTATAGTGTTATGCACGCACACCTGACAACCTGGTCAAGGTTATCTCGGTCCTTCAACTTAAATATATTGAATCCTGCTTTGCATTTTAATGATAGATTACCATTATCATAGATTTCAAACACCTTATTAAAAAGTTGTTAAAGTTAAGCAATAATAATCTGCTGTTTTATGATACTTGTTTGTAGTTCGTGTTCACAAGATTTGATATCATGAGTAATGATATTCTATTTTCCAATTACCAAAGATCATCAAATCTTCTGCAGGATGCATGCTCTGGTGGTTCTTCTTTCTGGTTCTCTCTCTGTTTTTTAAAGACATTTTTTATTTATTGTATTGTATATATGTATGTATATAGAAGTATATACATATATTTATATATTTATATGTATATGTTTATATACATAAATATACATAAATATATACATATATATATGTACACTGTACACTGTAGCTGTCTTCAGACACATCTAAAGAGGGCATCTGATCTCATTATGGATAGTTGTGAACCACCATATGGTTGCTGGGATTTAAACTCAGAACCTTGGGAAGGGTAGTCAGTGCTCTTAACTACTGAGTCATCTCTCCAGCAACCCTGGTTCTCTCTTGAAGTTAGCTGAGAAAGGAAGAGCCTAGGTGGGCCAAATCTTGGTCTTGTGAGATACTTAGGGTTGCTTTTTAATATTAAAAGCTTCACTTGTCTTAAGTCTAAGTTACTTTGCAGTGCTAGCTGACTTGTTTGTCTGAACTACTCTGAAGCCATAAACTGCAGTCTCCAGCATTTAGCAACTCACAGAAAAACAGCAGGGGATTAAGAAAATGATTAGTTGATAGGGCTTTTCCCTTCTTGCCCAGAACCTTCACCTTTGCTTGTCAGGATGGAGAGTAGTTTGGAACAATAAACTTTTACTGAACCAGGAGAACATAGTCACACTCAACAGACAGAAAAACTTTTACACAATCATATAAATTCATTCACAAATTCACACATAAACAGTCATACAGCTTCATGTAAACTAGTTGGGTTCAGCTCATAGTTACATACGACACAAACACATCCATACTTACATACATGTACATTGAGCAAAAGACTAAGTGCCAGTGCAAAAAGATCTCACTCATTCTGAATGAAAGACAAGCTTTGAGTTTTACTGGAATGAGAAAGAAAGGCTTCTGTCCTTTTATTGCTAAAAGAGTTAAACTCAAGTCTGTATAAAGAAAGTTGTTCTCTTTAGTAAGACTAAGGCGGCCTTGCTTTTAAGAAAAGACCTGTTCCACCCCATGGTAAGGAGAAGCCTGTCTATTCTTTCTGGTCTCTCTGCAGCTTCTTCTTTGTCCCTCTTTTTCTCTGCATTCTGCTTCATTGCTCTCTTAATTTCTCCTTTTTCGTATCTTGCTCTTCCCTCCTGCTCAGATATGACAATGCCCATTCAATTAATACAATGTAATCACTCCTAGTCTTTTTACTTTTTGTAGGGAAATAGATCTCATGGGTTTTTTTCAATCACACTTTGTTGTTGTTGTTTTTGCTGTTTAAACAAAATTTCAGAGAAAGTTCAAACATAAATTTTAATTCTACATTGAATAAGAAGTTGACTGCAGAAAATGTTTCCATAGGTATCCATTAAGACTATAGATTCATTTTCTGTTGCTAGCTCTACAAGTTCATAGAGAGATAAAGACCATAACTAAGTTATCACTGAAGTTTTGTATGGATAAACTCAGTCAATATTTTATCTTCTGTCCTTGTACATACAATAAATCATCAATCCCCTTGTGATGACCCTTCTCTAATTGTTTTACAACCTCTTGGAATGTGTTCTAAATTGTAAATTCCTGCTTTCTATCTCAAAAGCAATTAACTTATAACACCAAGGACTTAGTAGTCTTTATTATAAAGGGCTTAACTATTACTAGTATAATTTTGGGGATTCTTACAGAATCATCATTAAGAATTAAGAAATTATCTATTTGTCTCTATGCATCACTACAAGACAATATATCTTTGTTGTTCTACAGAAATCTGCTTATAATGTTGGGCTAATACTTAATAATTGTTATATATATTTAGTAATATTAGGAAAGACAAATTAGCTGCAAGGAGCAAGCCTGGGATAAAATCTCATAAGACCTTGTGTCACAGAGCTCAGCTATCTTAAGCCTTGCAAAAACAATGGGACACCCACAGGAAGGCATCCTATTTTAGATGGTACCTGACAATCTCCAAACTCTGACATTTTTAGGCTGAAACATTCGTCTGGATAGGGAGTGTCTACATAGCTGTTAAACATTGGCAAATTATAGAAAACTGATCCTCAGAACCCTCTAATTATAAACTAATATACTAACATTATATTAAATATACTAAAAAATACTTTTTATAATTTTGTAGAGAATGTTGATAGAACGTGAGCATTCAAATGTTATAAATAAATTATCATATTTTGTGATTCCATTTATGTAATAAAAGGAATATATTCTGATTTCTTTATGCATAATTGTCAGAATACAATTTTTGACATTGTCAATTTATTATGTTTTTAAATGTATCATGCATTAAGAATCATTTTAGTAATTATAAAAATGAGTTCACCTTTAAAGAAATAAATATTCTTATGAAAGTGTGTCATTGCTTAAGTCCAATGACAGAAAGAATAATTACTGTTCCCTAGAGGCTTGAGTGTTTGAGTTTCTGTCACTCAGTAGATCAGCTATATTTGTAGAAGAATATCACCTTTAAAAAAAATTAATTCAAGGGGTATATCAGTTATAATTTATATATATGTTATATATATAAATTTATATATATTATATATATGTATAAGTATATATATACACACATATACATATAATCCTACATTATTCATTGTTGCATAAAATAATAAAGTACACAAAGTACAATGTACAAAATAACAAACAACAATAACTAAAACAATGAAAATATTAAAACAAACAGATGAATTATAATTATTCTATGTTCAGGTCATTGTGATGTCTAGAGACTAGGGCACGATTCTGATATTCATAGTTTCTTCTCATGAGAAGACATGTTTTTCTACATCCTCATTCCCAGAGATATGTATTCTAATATAATTGGATAAAAATATTACCAATTTGATAACATGAAGACATATTGTGTTCTTAAATTTTTAAAATTAAATGTCGTCTGTGAGGTGCCAGGCAACAGTTGACTGAAATCGATGCAGATACAAATAGTCAAACACATTGGACATTGGTAGGGCACTCTTATTGAAGTGTTGAGGGAAGGACAGAGGTTCCTGAAGGGGATACAAATTCTATACAAAGACCAACAGAGTCAACTAATCTGGACCCTTGGGAGCTCTCAGAGACTGAGACACCAATCAAAGAGCATACATGGGCTGGATCAAGTTACCTTATCAAATATTTACATTCTGGCAATAATCAAAGGGTCAATTACTGCATGCCATATATTTAACACATTAAAATGGAGAAATGGACCAGGCAGTGGTGGCGATGCCTTTAATCCCAGCACTTGGGAGGCAGAGGCAGGCAGATTTCTGAGTTGAAGGCCAGCCTGGTCTACAGAGTGAATTCCAGGAGAGCAAGGACTACACAAAGAAACCCTGTCTCAAAAAAAAACAAAAAACAAACAAAAAAAACAAACAAACAAACAAAAAAAGTTAAAAAATCACAACTTACATATCTTAATGCTTATCTTATACCCAAGAAACTTTAGCCTCCGGGATGTTAATTTCAAAAGATAAAAAAAAATTTGGATTCCCTATAGGTTTTAACAATAAACATTATACACATCAAATCAACTATTTGCATAGAATAATTCTTCTACTAATGAAACACCACAAGCTTTTACATAAGCTCCATTTACTTTCATTACTTTTCTTTGATAATTGTGCATATGTGAAGTGAGCATGGTATATTCATAAAATTATTCATAATCATAAAAATAAAGTGACAATGCTATCTTATCAAAAGTAATAATTATAACTGTTGCTCATGCAAATTAGAATAAATCACATTGAAGAAATAAAACTCTGATAAAGGGAATTTTTTGATAAATGTCTTTAGTTTCAGATGCTGCAAAGTTGATAATCTTTTACATAGATGCAAATGAAATGTTCTCTCCCTGCTTTAATGAGTATGCCTAAATCTATCCAGAGAGGAATAGCACATTGTCACCCTGAGGATAATTCTCGCAGAATTGTGTTAGATATTCCTACTTTGAAATTATTTTCAGAGAAAAAAAAGAATACTATTTTAACATGCTACATTACGGTAATGTTTATCTTTCTTAGGTGTATTTTATTTTTAGAAACTAAGATTATACAATAAGATTAAAATGTTGTCATAAAAGAAATTTTTATATCGAAGTAATAGCATTAAATGAAAGATAAGGCCATAAAAGCATGGTGACAATTATGCTTTGGTTGGTTGATAACATTTTTTAGATCAATAAAAAATTAGAGCAATACTGAAAATATACTTACAAATAACAATGGCTAGTATAATTTAGGAAGAAACATGATTGCCTGTTTGTCAGTGTTGTGGTACCTAATTCTCCTAAGGTCAGGAAGAGTATTTTGCACAGATTGGGTTAAGTTATCCTCAGCAACTTGCTTAGCTGTTTTGAAGCATGAGATATTCTTAAAGGTTTACATCTACACCGTAAATAATGAACTTTAAGTTTTTTGCATGTAAAGCACCTGCAGGAAAAAAAAAACATGCAATCCTCTAATATACCTATAGTAATTCTTGTCTTGATTTACACATGAGTACAAATGAATTGGAAATTGTAATAGGCTAAAAGTTAGATGATAAAATAATGATTATTTCTCAGCTGGCTCTGAGACTCACCACTCTATGATTCTGGGCTTGAAATACTATGCTATTTTGCTTCAACCACATGTGAGTGATTTAATTAGGTTCTGTAGGTAAATTTATCATGTCATATAAAATCAAAACTGCAATAATTTCTCCATAATTGATGCATAGTTCCCAAGATACATGCGACCTCTCGGTTGTGTCAGGCACACCTCCTGGAGTATGTCTGAAAGTCGGTTGTGTCAGGCACACCTCCTGGAGTATGTCTGAAAGTCTGTTGTGTCAGACACACCTCCTGGAGTATGTCTGAAAGAAGCTGCCTAGTTTTATTTGGAGACCTTTTACTATAAATCAAAGAGAGATTCCCAGCTAGGTGTAAACCTTGTCCAAGAACTTTATCTGGAGAACTAAGTAATCACTAGCCCCCCAAAAATTCAACAATCTAGAACTGAAATTCAAAGAGAATATACCGCTACAAACAACATGAAATGAATGTGCCAAAGCTGAAGAAAAAATGTATTTCCTCCAGTAATGAGTTACCTAAACTTTGCAATGAAATTAGAAAAGTGCTGAGGAAGAATCAACTTTGAAGGTGGTCCATATGCTAGGAGAGCAGTCATTCTTTCAGTTTTTCCATTGATATGCAAATGCATCCAGTTGGGTAGGCATAATATATACAATACAGATAAGGAAATATCAGTATATGTTTTAATTACCCATTATTTTAATGTTTCAACCTGATTTAATTTTGATGGATTTTAAGTTTTACATAAATTTAACTGCTCAGTATGGGTTCTTATGTTTGTATTGCATTACCTAAGAATATTTTTGTGATATAGATTCATGTAGTTGCAAGTCAATACATTCTTCATTATATGCATAAAATATTTTCAAAAAATATATAATACTTAGTTTTCAGTTCTTTTGATGGAGAGTTTGGATTGTTAGTAGATTGCTGTTTTATATGAGGCTGTCAAAAAATATTGATAGATTCTATGACAGATATTCATGTGCTTCTACTGATGTTTTAATAGTTCAAACAAATTTATTAAATTTGATTAAATAACTTCTCTAGGTCTGTGAATGTATCAGGATTATCTTTTACTTAACAGCTAATATCCACTTATAAGTGAGCATATACCATGTTTGTCATTAGCGTTCAGATTATTCAAATCCAGGATGATTTTTTTGTAGTTTTATCCATTTGCCAGCAAGTAACATGGTGTCTTCTTAGCAGGAGAATAATGATCTAGTGTATAAATGTACCATATTTTTTCTCCATTCTTTGGTTGAGGGACATAAGCTCTATGGAACCTACTTTCTAGTTTTGGGTTTTTATGAATAAAGCTATTATGAACATAATTGAGCAAGTGTCCTGTGGTAGGATAGAACATCCTTTGCGTATATGTACAGAATTGCTGTAGCTGGTACTTGAGATAGGTCAATTCTCAATTTCCTGAGGAACCACCATATTGATTTCCTTAGTAGCTGGACATAGTTTGCACTACCACCTACAATAGAGACGTGTTTCCATTTCTCCACATCATCACAAACATGACCTGTCACTTCTGTTTTTAGTTTTATCCATTCTAATACTTGTTAGATGGAATCTTAGGAGTCATTTTGATTTACATTTCCCTCATGACTAAAAATGTTGAATATTTCTTTAAGTGTTTCTCAGGCATTTGGTATTGATTTATTGAGTTTTCTGTTTGCATTTGAACCCAACTTTTTATTCCAACATAACGTTTAATTGATTATTGAAGAATTTCACATTATGAATACCTATCACACTCACTTCTATGTTCTCCCAGGTACATACTTCCACCTTTGTGACATTTTCCCTCAAGAAAAATCAAAGGTGGAAAGAAAAAAATGAAGAAAACATACAAACAAACAACCACAACAAAATACACAAGTTCAACTTATATTGCTATTATATTCACTGGAACTTTGTCAAACTCCTAGAGACCAGCTCCTTAAAGAAAACAGAGTCCTTCCACAAGTGCACCACCTTTAGAAGCAATATGTGCAGAGGTAATTGTAGCTTATAACTTTTGGGAGTGGCCAACTTGTGGACCTGTCCAACATGATGTCCATGCCTGACACTGCCTTGATTGACAGGAAGCAGAGGCTAGTCTTTTACTCATAAATGTAAACCTAGCCCAAACAATATTATAGAGGTTTCCTACAGCAACTGATGAGATTACATACAAAGACCCACAGCCAAATATTAGGCAGAATTTGGGGAATTCTGCTGAGAGAAGGAGGGATTATAGGAGCCAGAGAACTCTAGGACATAAGAACATTGACAACATAATCAACTAAGCAGGCCTCATAGGGGTTCACACAGACTGAAACAACAACCAAGTGCCTGTGTATGTCTGACTTAGGCCTTCTGCATACTTCTCATGGTTGAATGGTTTGATGTCTTTGGAGATGCCTAAAGTGGGAGTGAGGGATGTCTCTGACTGTTTTCCTTATCTTGGGAACTGTTTTCACCTATTGGGTTGTCTCTTTAAGCCTAGATATGCAAGTCTGTTCCTATTCTTGTTGCAACTTGTCAGGATCTGTTCATTTGCTGTTTCTTGGAGGCTTGCTCTTTTTTGAAGGAGAATGGAGAAGGAGCAGATCCATGAGAGAGGGGAGGTGATAGAGGATGGACTGGGAAGGGTACAAGGAGTAGAAAGTGCTGCTGCAATGTAATGTATACGATAAGAATAAAAAATAAAACCACAAATAATTTAGAAAATTAAAATTATGCTTATCAAAATATAGAAATAATTTGTATTAGTTTTATTTGCATTTGTAAATAGTAGTCTGACTTTAAATATTCATCTTTCACTTGCAACATGAGGAGTTTGAAAAGACTTGGTCACACATCTCTTCCCCTACTTTGTTGCAATTTTCAAGCAAAACATACTGAAAATACATCTTGAAGTGAGGAGGACATAGCTAGAACAGACTGCACTTGGTCCTCATTCATTCTTCAGCAAAAAACAAAAACAAAAACAAAAACAAAACAAAACAACAACAACAACAAAACAGTCAGCCCACGAAGAAAAATAATTTCTTAGGTACAAAGAGGTAGTTTAGAGTGCTGCCTGGTTCCCTCTCCTGGAAAGCAGTCCTCCCAAAGATAATACATTCCTCTCTTTGTTGTTCCCTTGAAACTTAGAGGATCTGACTCTCCAAAGAGCATTAGTTCCTAATGGTTCTCTTTGAATAATTACTTTTTTGCTTATGCCCAAGTAACACAAGTAGTAGATACACGATAGATTTGTCAGCTGGCTCTGTTGTGAGATTGGAATTTCTAAAAATTCCCATAGCTCTGGATGCTAAGTGCATGCAAATGAATTCTTTCAGACTATTAAACAGCATTGTGAACCAAATGGACCTGACATATCTACAGAACATTTACCCAAACCCAAAGAATATACCTTCTTCCCAGTATCTCATGGTGCCTTCTTCAAAACTGACCATATAGCGGGACAAAGCAAACCTCAACAGATGCAAGACAATTGAAATAACTCCTTGTACTTTATCAGACTACCTTGGATTTAAGCTGGACTTCAACAACAACAGAGACAATTGAAAGCCTATATACTCATAGAAACTGAAGAACTCTCTACTCAATGATAACTGGATCAGGGAACTAATAAAGAAAAAAAATAAAGAGTCTAGAATTCAATGAAAATGAAGGCACAAACCATACCCAAAGGTTGTAGAACAAATAGAAGCAAACACACCTAAGAGGAATAGATGGCAGGAAATTATCAAACTCAGGGCTACAGGCAATACATTAGAAACAAGAGAATGTAATGAATCAATGAACCAAGAGCTGGTTCTTTGAGAAAAATCACAAGATAAATAAACCTAGGGCCACTTTAGGAATTCCAAGTTTTTTAGTCTTTCTTTGAAAAAGGTAACTGATGTATTATTGTCCTCCCCAGGGCTCATAGCTTTGCATGCTTTTGTACTAAAAACCAATAGTTAGGTTAGGTACTCTTTTATTTATTACTAGTCTTGTGATATAATCATACTTGAAATGTATCTTCAAGTTTCTATGTGCTTGTTTACTAAGGTGTTTAAAATTATATAATTTACATGTAGACATTTAAAATTACATTTTGTTTTTAAATTACATCTGTTATTTATACATATTGAGAATATATTTCAGAACTCTGTAGGTACATTTACCCAACTTGTATTTGTTTCTTTGAAAAAATAAAATATTTAATATAAATGTAATATTTACAATCCCTTATATTTGTACTTAATGTTCTGTGTTGTAAATTTCCTTCTCTAAGAAAATGTAATCACTTTATTTTCACAGAGTTTTCTTATTATATTACAACTCTTAGTTCAGTTAGATGTAGTTAACTGTACTGGATTGTGTGAAGCAGTGATAATTAAAGATTTTGCCATTTAAGTATCTAAAAATCTAATTCTATTCCAAAATTATGCTGAATTCCACTCCAAGCCATGACAGTATGATAAGTTAACAGTCACTGTCTATATGTACTCTGATATCTTCCTGAACTCTCTCCAGCTGTCACATTCTGCAATGGAAAAGTAATATCAGAGTACTCTTAGTATAGCTCTATGCTGTTCAATGATTTCTTCTTGACTCTTCGGAGACATAAGTATCAGAGATAATAGTTCCCCTAATGCTAATTTTAAAATTAGTTAGCTAATTTTCAGATGCTCTCTCTGTCTGACTGTCTCTAGTCTGTCTCCTTCTCTTTCTGTTAACCTCTCTGTTTCACTCTCTATGAGTTGTGTGAGTGACTGTGGTGTGTGTGTGTGTATGGTGCCAGAAGCTTATTCTGAGAGCAGTTAAAACACTGGCAGCATACTTTTCCCATACCATACATTCTCATAATTTACACTGAATTTGGTATTAGGGTATAATTACAATATCTAATAAAACTGATTTGGATTGAAGATTTTAATTTATCACATCTATATTTGATGCACAATCAAATAACTAAAAACCTTATGAAAAATACACATACGTGTATTAGATAGTAGCAAAAATTGCTTAGTATAAGTAATCCAAAAATTTGATTTAATTTGCTGCAAAAAGTTATTTTCAGCTCCATATTTTTTCTTTCACATATTATGTAAACAGAAATGCACAGTTTACTAATCCACATTATTCTATTTTTGTTTCCCTCCTAGTAAAAATGTCATATTTTTTAATGTACAAATTTATATTATCTTTTTTATATAATTATAATTGCTTTAATATTTGTTTTTATCCTTAATATAATCTTGGTTAGTTAAAAATTTAACATTGGCTGATAACCCATAAAATTACAGTACATCAAGGATTTCATTGGATGATTAGGTCATTTTAAGAAAAATGGTCTTGTTAAAGTATATAAAGTACATGACATATTGACGTATATTCTTTTCAGCTAAATAATTTGTAAGCTAAACAAATAGAAAATTTTTCTTAAAATTGTTCTGTTCATAATCTCATAGTAGGATTATGATAATTATTTTTATATCATAATATTATCATGATAGTAATATTAATTCCTTTGCAATTTAACAGAAAATATCTATGCAAAAAGTTTTAGAAACTATTAGTTATTTAATGATGCATGAAGTTTATGTCATTTAAGAGATTTCTCAAATACCCATTTCTTTTCTATTTTAATTCTTTATGTTTCTATACTTACTATGTCAATAATTCCATATATTTCTATAATTCTATAAATTTCTTTCATTAAATTCAATCCCTGTTGTTGACTTAGGGAAAGACTGAAAGAAGCTGAGGAGGAAGGCATCCCTGTAGGAGGACCAGCAGTCTTAATTGATTTGGACCCCCAAGATCTCTCAAACACTGGACCACCAAACAGGCAGCATTTACCAGCTGATATGAGGCCACAAACACACATACAGCAAAGGACTGCTATGTCTGTGTTCATTCAGAGATGATGCACCTAACCATCAAGAAACTGGAGGAACCAGGGAGTTTAGACTTCAGGTGGCTTGGGGTGTGGGGATATCCACGTGGAGACAGGAGGGTTGGGAGAAGGTATGAGATGTGGAAGAGTAGGAGGGTGGATGGGTTTTGGGGAATAAAATAGGGAGTGTAAAATTAATTAATTAATTAATTAATTAAAATAATTACTTCTAAATTAATTAATTTTTTAATCACAACATTTTTAGGAAGCATTTCTGAAGAGGGTTGATGAAAGTTCTCACTCTTCTGAGTATGTTGCCCTGGGACTATCTATCAGTGTAGCCTGCTAATGTCTTGGACTGCTTCTCCTTCTGAAGAGACAGGGTTATTGGAATTCTTGACCCTCTGGAGCTAAAATGTAGTTATTTATATTTTAGACTTCAAACTTTGCATATCTTTAAATGCAGCAAATTACTACTAAATTGAATGTAATTTTATAGCATTAAATTCCTCAGTTTAGAGTTTTCAAATTTATTTGAAAACAAGAATATCAAATATATTTCTAAATTCTTGTTGTAGTTAGTTAAAATAGGCTTTTGTGATGAAAAGTGTAGAAAAAGAAGGAAGTGCATCTGAGAAATCGATGAGTAAAAAGTTGGACAAAAGTCATCTGTACTATAGACAAATTTGTGATAAGAAAAGTTATTCCCATAATGCTAATACAGAAATATTTAAGACCTTGGAGAAATGCCTGAATGTGGGTGAAGCTGGGCATATTGCTGAGCTTCATGGAAGCCGTAGTGACTCATTCGATTCCTCAAGACTATAGTGGAGGGCAGATATTACTCAGTAAAATGTAATTTAAATGCTGCTTTAACACAGTTGTGAAAAATAAATAATGTCCAGTCAAAGGAATGAAGGTATTAGAAGCATTGTATAAGGTGAAGTATATTCATATATATGAATTTATTTATTACACACACACACACACACACACACACACACACACACACACATGTATATCTATTTACCAATGTCAATTATTTTTAAATAATGGCTTCAAACAGCATGAGCAGATAGCATTAATGAAGTGAAGGTAATGGCAATAATGTTTGTATTTATATAATTTATCTTCACAGTCTTGCTCTTTATAACTTTCCTGTTTTCAAAAGACATTACCCACTTTGTATAAAATGAAAAGCTATTGTGATTATGTTGGTAATATCTGTTTCATTTACTTAACCCTTGAACAGTTAATGATTGAAGGTTGTAAAAAGGCCACTACAAAATATTTTACCCTAACTTGAAACAAACCAATCAAAGTACAATATAATTTCAACAACAACAAAATAATAACTTCAGTAGAACAGGTCAAAATGAGGTAAGCTGATAAATTTGAAGTGTTTTCTTTTAAATAAAATGTCACGTTGAGGACGTAGAATATGGCTCAGTAGGTAATAGTATATGTTCTGCAAACTTGATGACTTTAGTTCAATTACCCAGGTTGCTCTGTGGCAGAAGACTAAACAAACCCCATAATTTGTTCTCTGACCTAAATATGGGTATTATTTCAAGTAGCTATATCCACAACCACAACCATACATACACACTATAATTGATCATCGTACTAATTGTAATTTACAATATTTCATTTGAAAGTATAGCATATATATGTATATATATGTGTGTGTGTATATATGAAATATATATATATATATATATATATATATATATATATATATATATATATGAAATTTTGCTCTAATTTTATAAATACCCTGGTCATAGTAACATGTGAATTTTGAGAATTTTACAGCATACTTTATGAAATGGATTAACACCTTCTCTATGATGCCATCACAGAAATCTTGTCACTATATCAAATGGAGTTAACACATGTTTTGGGAATTTACTATTATCCTTCAATTGGTTAAACATGATTGACCCAAGAACAGATGTGGGCATGGGATTTAATGTTTATCAGGCTCACAAAGCTGAGGTTTAAGGGAATCAAACAATGCACATGAATTCACTATGAATAATGTGTTTGGTCACAAGATGTACAAGCCTATATTTACTCTAAATATTTAGAGACACACTTCTGATGCAGAATATGGGAGAAATAGGACTTTCCTTGGTATTGTTGAGTGTGGCCTTAGTTACTGAAGGTCAACATGGAACAGAGATTAATGAGTAAACTCTTGTAAGAGTGGGAAGAGTCTTTGCACTATAGTTAGTCTCTACAACTCCTTCCATGGGTATTTTGTTCCCCCTTTTAAGAAGGAATGAAGTATCCA
>NW_022196898.1:60233644-60236750 GCF_008632895.1 Mastomys coucha | reverse complement strand
TTTGTGGTTTGTACTTTGTGTATTCCAATCTTCTGGGCTAATATCCACTTATCAGAGAGTGCATACCAAGTGTATTCTTTTATGATTGGGTTACCTCACTCAGGATGATATTCTCCAGGTCCATCCATTTCCGCAAGAATTTCATAAATTCATTGTTTTTAATAGCTGAGTAGTACTCCATTGTGTAGATGTACCACATTTTCTGTATTCATTCCTCTGTTGAGGGACATCTGTGTTGTTTCAAGTTTCTGGCTATTATAAATAAGGCTGCCAGGCCCTGTGAAGGTTCTATGCCCCAGTGTAGGGGAATGCCAGGGCCAGTAAGCTGGAGGGGGTAGAGTGGTGAGCAGGGGAAGAGGGGAGGAAACAGGGGTTTGTTTTAGTTTTTGTTTTTATTTTATTTTATTTTATTTTATTTTTTCTTTTCTTTTTTTGGAGGGGAACCTGGAAAAGGAGATATTGTAAATAAAACATCTAATAAAAAAAAAAGAGTGTGAAGAGAAGGCAACCTTTATTAAGAGACTGTTGGTAGAGTGAGAAATGGAGGGAATATGAGGGTGATTCCCAACGTATGAAAACTCAGTACAGAGGCAAAGTAAAACTCTCCTTCTTAGTGGAGAAGTTCTGTGGGTGTCTTAAACATGACCAAGAAGCAAGTTGGGGAGGAAAGGGCTTATTCTGCTTACACTTCTCCATTGCTGTTCATTACCAAAGGAAGTCAGGACAGGAACTCATACAGGGCAGGAACTAGGAGGCAAGAGTTGATGCAAAGGCCATGGAGGAGTGCTGCTTACTGGATTGCTTCCCCTGGCTTGACCAACTTGCTTTCTTATAGAACAGAGAGTTACCAGACTAGGGATGGACTATCCACAATGGGCAATCTCACCCTTGATCACTAATTGAGAAAATGCCTTACAGCTGGATCTCATGAAGGCATTTCCTTCAAAGGAGGCTCCTTTCTCTGTGAACTCCAGCTTTTGTCAGGTTGACACACAAAGCCAACCAGTATAGTGGAGAAGCCAGTTCTCGGGCCTTTGATAGAATAATGGCAGAAAATTGATATAATCTTAATATTTGGTCAATGAGGACCTCACATCCACTCATGCTGTGTCTAATCAGAGAAAGGATTATATTCTGTTTTTGAGTTGGCCACCCTACCGCAGGTGGTTGGAAGCCCCTCTTGCTCATCTCCTGTGGGTCTGTAGCCCCCATTGTTTGTTGTGCACTAGAGGTCTTATGATTCAGAGGAGCCCTGGAACAGTCTCTCCATAAGAGGTGAGTATGGTGGGTAGGAACAACCCAGGAGACTCTGGGAGGAGAGCTCATTTACTGAAATCGTACTAGATTATATAGCATGAGTTCGGGGGCGGGGGGAGGAGAGGGACGGAAAAGACAAGGAAGTGCTAAAGCAGGGGCAATGGCCTTGCAAGAGCTGGCAGATAGGTTAGCAGATTTCCAGTAACATGATTTCTGAGAACCCATTCTCTGTCTTGGAACCAGAATTTAGCTGGCTTCATCATCACCTTGCCTTTGCCTCTAAGGAATTGAGAAGGTCCAAGTCTGATTTGGGTAGGGAGCACCCCTACTCATGCCCTGCTATCTGATAGATGTGCTGGATAGGGATATGGGCTGCCCTCTACAGTCTGGCATCTGGCTTGGGAATCTACAATATCCTACTCTGACTTTCTTAGTGTTAATATTAACTGTCAACCAACCTTTTCACAGCAGTCTGTATTGCTGTCATCAGTTTGTATACGTTCCACCAGGTTAATTAAACTGAGCTAGAAGAAGCAGATGGGATCTTTTTGTTTATAAAATATCTTGTGTCTTATCACTGATATGGGAGCAAGTTTTTTAGAGACGATCCTTTTTTTTTTTTTTTTTTTTTTTTTTTTTTTTTTTTTTTTTTTTTTTTTTTTTTGCTTTTATTGGATAAGTTCTTTATTAACATTTCAAATTTTATCCCCTTTTTGGGTTTCTCCTCCAGAAACACCCTATCAGATTCCCCTTCCCCCTGCTTCTCTGAGGGTGCCCCTCCACCTACCCTCCTACTCCCACCTCCCCTCCCTGGCATTCCCCTACACTAGGGCTCGAGCCTTCACAGGACCAAGGGCTTCTCTACACATTGATGCCTGACAAGGCCATTCTCTGCTTCATGTGCAGCTGAAGCCGTGGGTCACTGCATGTGTATGCTTTGGTTGGTGGTTTAGTCCCTGGGAGCTCTGGGGGGTCTTGTTGGTTGATATTATTGCTCTTTCTATGGGGTTGCAAATCCCTTCAACTCCTTCAGTTCATTTCTCGAACTCCTCCATTGGGGACCCTGTGCTCAGGTCACTGATTGGCTATGATAATAGACCTCTGTATTTGTCAGGCTCTAACAGAGCCTCTCAGGAGACAGCTACACCAGGCTCCTGTCAGCATGCACTTCTTGGCATCCACAATAGTGTCTGGGTTTGGTGTCTGTAAATGGGATGAATCCCCAAGTGCTACAGTGCCGGGGGCCAGTCCTGACCAACGTGAGTTCTTTCTTTTTTTTTTTTTTTCTTTTAGATATTTTCTTTATTTACAAGTAAATTTCTCCATTCCCAGTTTCTCCTCCAAAAAACAAAGAAACAAACAAATCAACCAAAACAAACCCCTGTTGCCTCCCACTTCCCCATGCCTGCCACCCTGCCCTCTCCAACTTTCTGGCCCTGGCATTCCCCTACACTGGGGCACAGAACTTTCACAGGGCCTAGCTTCTCTCCTATTGATGATTGAATTTGCAATCCTCTACTATACACATGCTGCCTGAAGAATCAGACCCCTCCATGTGCAGTCTTTGGTTGGTGGTTGAGACCCTGGGAGCTCTGAGGGTACTACTTAGTTCATATTGTTGTTCGTCCTAAGGGGCTGCAAACCCCTCAGCTCCATTGGTCCTTTCTCCAACTCCTTCACTGGGAACCCTGTACTCAGTTCGATGGCTGGCTATGAGCCTCTACATCTGTGTTAGTCAGGTACTGTCAGAGCCTCTCAGGAGATAGCTACATTGAGGCTGTCTTGCCCTTCCTTCAGTCCCTGCTCCATAGTTAATCTCTGCAACTCCTTCCTTGGGTATTTGGTTCCC
>NW_022196898.1:60191749-60230370 GCF_008632895.1 Mastomys coucha | reverse complement strand
TGTATTTGGATCATAGAGGTTCAGAATTGAGAGTTCATTTTGGTAGATCTTACCTTTGATGAATATGAGTTCTTCTTTCTTGTTAGTTCTTTTTGAGGCAGTAGAGGAGGAGGAGCATCGGAGGAGGGTAAAACTTTGTCTTATGAATTACTTAGAGTTGCTGTATAATAATAAAAAGCTTACAGCTGGAGAGATGGCTCAGTGGTTAAGAGCACTAACTGCTCTTCCAGAAGTCCTGAGTTCAATTCCCAGCAACTACATGGTGGCTCACAACCATCTTTAATGGGATCTGATGCCCTTTTCTGGTGTGTCTGAAGACAGCTACAGTGTACTCATATAAATAAAATAAACCTTTAAAAAATAAGGTTTATTTGGTACTGTAGTTGACCTGCCTTCGGTGATGCTCTGAGGCCAGAAACTCCCATTTCTGGCATTTAGTACCTCTTTTTCAAACCTCAAAGGATTAAGTAAATAGCCTTTGTACTATTGCAGCAGGAGCTGCAGAGCTCTAACTTTCAACCTGCTTGTCAGAAGTGGCAGGAAGAAAAAGTGACACTTAGAAATGTGATTATAGTGTTTATTACTAAGTTGTAAAAAGTAACCTATGTTAGCCATCTAATGGGAAAAGCAGAAAGATCCTAAGGTGGAGGGATGGAGGGAAAAGTTCTAGTAAGGGAAAAATTCTTCCAAGGGAAAAAAATTATTTTAGGTGAGGGGTAGGGGAAGGAAAATTTCTACTTTAAGTGGGGAAGAGAAAAATATCTTCTCTTTCTTCTTTTTATCTCTCAGTCCTCAGTACTTACACATCTATCAGAATACATGATCACATGTTATAAAATTCATCACAAATTCACACAAAAAATCAAATCATAAGTTGAAATAGAAGTTTACAATATAGAATGTTTACATACATATCCATTAGGAGTAATTATCTGGCTAAACATTCATTACCTGTCTCAGTTCCACAGGTTCACTGAAGGTTTAAAACCATAACTAAATTATTAGTTATTAATAATTATTAATATTTTATCTTCTGTCCTAGCACCTATAATACATCATTAGTTCCCTTTTTATGACCTTTGGTTAATTGTTTTACAACATCTTGGAATGTGCTCTGAGTAGGAGAAAGTCTGGTTACTATCTAAGAGCAATTAACTGGTGCAACTTGGGAGACTGCCAGAGTTCTCATTGCAGTTTGACTATCAGAAAAGGACCTAATAGCAGTCACACTATAAAAAAGCTTAATAATCACAGATATAATTTTAGGAATTCTTATAGAATCATCATTAAGACTTAAGTCATCTATTTGTCTATATAGCGTCACTACAAAACAGTACATCTTTGTGGATCTGTAGAGATCTGCTCCAAAGGGGTGTGCTATTACGTAGTGATCGTTGTATATATTTAATAATAACAGGAAAAGCATATTAATAGTAGGAATCTTTCCTAAAATGAATTCCTTACAGCCTTGCTTAATAAGGGTGGGCCTGTCACAGATTATATAATCATCTGAAGCAGGCCATCTCAGGATAATCTGCTAGCTATTATCTTGTCCCATTATGGCTCCTGACAGGGCAGTCTCTGGGTAGCCTTTCTTTCAGTCTCTGCTCCATACTTTGTCTCCATATTTCCTCCTGTGAGTATTTTGTTCCCCCTTATATGAAGGACTGAAGCATCCATACTTTGGTCTTCCTTACTATTCTAACTTAAAATTTTGTTTAATTAATTGCACTAAAGACAGTGTTTTAATAGCAGTAATACAACAAAGAATAGTTCTAAGAATAGCTTACCCAAAGGGGGAAAACAGTCTAGTGGAAGCTATAGTTCTCCATCACCATTACTGTTCATGCTTCTGTCCTTGCTTCTGAGAGTCTGCTTATCTCTTACCCAATCACTTGGCTGTCTCTAGCCTAGCTGCAAGCATCATTTGTTCTTTTTGTTTCTGGCCTTACTGTTTTAATACTTTTATTCCATTTCTCCTTAACATCCTACTCTATTATATATGGGTAAGTTGGAGTTTTCACCCCTTATCCCACTTCTCCCCATTGCCCATTGTGAGCTCAGCCTAACAGATCTCTCTCTCTCTCTCTCTCTCTCTCTCTCTCTCAAACAGAAATAAAGGACAAATCCAAATAGTGGCTGATGTAAGAGAAGAGGAAAGCCTTAAGGAAAACTGATGAAATGCAATCTAAGAAACTATGCTAATATCTTATTTGTTCAATAATCTCTGAAAAGTGTAAATTAATACTGATCGATGCTTGAAAAACATAAGAGTGACAATCGCCCCAATGTAGTGAGTAAAAACTATTGTACTGTTGAACTAAGTAATAGCCACTTTAAATAGTTCAGGTTTAACACATATTTGCCTGTTGCACAATTATTCTATAAGCCAGTATGTATGACTAGTCATCTAAGAGCGCAAATCACGACACCTTGTGCTCAAGAGTATCATGCTCTCGTTGGTGTGATGGATGAAAGCCCCTGGGCTTCTGCTCAAAGGAATAATTCTAACTTTGTTTGTTAAATGTGGGTATGGACAGTTACTGTGTCAATTTTATGAGCTCACTTTGGACCCAAATCACTTGGAACAAACTTTAGAAAAGAAACAAATTTGGAGTACCCTTCTCTGTAAAGTATCAATCATCCTTCATTATCTGCCCATATTTTTGCCCATTCTTAAAGGATGCTAGATTGTTTGGAAGAGAATACGGTCACTTTCATACCATTTGTCACCCATTTTCATGAAAGACACTTATTAACTCTTAAGAAGATGTCTGCTAGCCTTGAGGCCTCCCCTTAATAGTGTGTGTTCATTGACTCCCTTCCTTTTCAGTTGTGTTTAACATTTTCTCAGCTGAGTCTCATTTTCTTCCCAGTAATATCCATACTACAATTACTTTGAATGAAAGATTCATTAAGGTCTTTACAAATGTCTGTTAGACTGTCTTTTCTTTAACCTGCATGTTATATTTCCAGTGGCATATGGAAACATAATCTACAACAATACAAAATGTTGTTAACAAGTTAACAACAATACAAAATGTGAGGAGAGTCACATGTTTTTCTAGAACTTCTTGTTCAAAGCTAAAAAAAAAAACCAAAAAAAACAGAGAGGTAAAAGTAGCATAAATAATATATTGTTTGGGCAATAGACATTAATTACTGTGTTTAAATATAACTAATTAATTTACATAAACATAAAATGTCATGGTAATGAACTGGATGCATGCTTTTTAATGTACACTAAAGTGTTTCTCTACATATTCTGTGTTCTTTTTATTTGTTTGCAACATGTTTAGATATATATTTTTTTTCTGAGTAGTTTTTCACTTACCCCTCCCTGATGAAGCCCAATTCCTCTGCTCCTCTGCCATCCAGATCTACTCCATTTCTGTCTCTCATTAAAAAAGAGCAGGCTTCTAGGATATAACAACAATACATAATGAAACAAAATATACGCTAATACAAGAACTATCATATCAAATTTGGACAAGTCAAGCCAACAGAAAAATTGAAGAGCCATGACAGAAGGCACAAGAATTCCCATAAAAGCATCGTTACACTGAATGTTAGGGAATATATGCAGAAGATTGGTGTAGACCCGTTTAAGCCTCATGATTGCTGATTTAGTCTCTCTGAGTTCTTAAGAGCACTGGTCGGTTGTTTTAGAGGGCCTTGCTCTCCTGTTGTCCTTGGTCCCCTCTGTCTTCAATTCTGCCTTCATATCTGAATGCTTCCCTGAATTCTGAAGGGAGGGCTTTGATGGAGACATCTCATGCACATCTATGTGTTCCAAGGTATCAGCTTCTTCTGCTCTCTAATGTCTTTCTGTGGGTCTCTGTATTTGTACCAGTCCACTGCAGAGGAAGCCTCTCTGTTGATGGCTGAATAAGGCACCTCTCATATTTATATTTTTAGGGGTTTTAAAAGGAAACATTTATCTTTTAATTAGTCTGTCAGCCTAATGAGAACTCATCTGTTTGATTTCTCTTGCTGATCCATCAATGAATTACAGATGATCATATTATCTTACATACTAAAATAAGGAATTCCCAAAGTAAACAAAATGCAAGGTATATTGCTGGCATGCCAAATATCATTAATATTAATGCATAATTGACTGCCTTTTCAAAATGTAGCAACAAATTATACTATTTAATTTTACATGTGCTTTGTTAGAATGTAATTCCCAAGCTCTGGCTTACATTAATGGTAGAATAATGAAAATTCTTACACTATGAAAGAATAATGATATTAAATGACAGTTCTATAAAAGTCTACTTGGTAGAAGGTGTCTGTAAGAGCAAAAAAAAAATTGACTGCAACTGTAAACTATGTATGAAAACAGGGATGTTACAGTTATTTTTCAAGGTTTTAATAGAACAAGTAACCTATTTACTTTTTAACCTGTTTATATATTTTTTCCTTTTTGGTTGAGTCCAGTGAAAATTTGTTGTTTCACTGTGAGTTTTTAAAAAAAAAAAAGATGTGTGTTATTGCACACCAATGAAAAAAATTGCAACTGAAATAGGGAAGACTCTGTTTTCTGAACAATTTGAAACCTTTGCTACAAGATGTAGATGACTAATTCAAACATACTTTATAGTCATTAAATTACTCACCGAAGTTCATCTAAAGATGCCAGATAAGCCAGTGCCTTGGAGTTATATATAACCTTCAAATATATTTTTGATTAATGGAAACCTGAAATACATTTTTCTTCATTTACTTATCTTCTTGTTTATCTATGGGTCAATCTCCTGATAAATAAATCAATATACAGTTTCACAAGACAGTGTTTTTCTCTTAGAATTTTCATTAATAAATATATTTTCTTTAATTGATTTTATTGTCCATTTATTTTTGAGATTATAATTTAGTTAACATATTTTTCCTTTCTCTTTTTTTCTAACAATTCCCTCATAAGCCCCTCCTGACTTCAAAATCATGACCTCTTTATTTTTTACTTATTATTGTATGCATATATGTTAGGCTATCAAGCAGTATCTCTCTGCTTGTCTGTTGTAACCTCTTTGGGGGTTGAATGACTTTCCACAGGGATCACTGAAGACCATTGCACATTGCTAATATTTACATTATAATATATAACATTAGCCAACTTACCATTATGGAATTGTAACAAAAATAACTTTTGGTTTGGCATCCCCACAAGATGTATTAAAGGGTCATGGTGTCAGGAAAGTTGAGAACAGCTGTTTTCAACAATCCTCTTTTTCCACATGACACAGCAGGTCATGAGTGCATGAAAGCTTATATTTAGTTGGCTGTGATTTTTCTCCCAGTTTCTACTATGTACTTATGTGCTAGGAACATGAAGCTTCAGGTAGATACAACACAACATACACAACATTTTTCATTTTGTTATGCATTTTCTATTTGATGCAGTAGTTGTTACAAATAGATGTTGGAATCTTACCACTTTTAATTTTTATTATATTTTGTTCAATAAATCTTTCTAAATCCTTGATCATGGATTTTTGAAAATATTATGTTTATTTGTTACTGAACTTATGCACATGTATGTGGTTAATATATGCACATATTTTATTTGTGTGGATATAATCACCCAATTTTGTAAAATCATATATATTATATATATAAAACCTATAAATATGAATTGGAAAAATATATACAATACATATTATGTATGTATGTTATATCATATATATGTATAATGTGTATATATCACATCTATTTATATGTATTATATCATATGTAGTATCATACATATTTTATAGAATTATCTTTTTATATGTTATATATGTAAATATACATGTTTATATAAATGCATGTGATTATAGCCATACAGATAAAATATGTGCATATATTAACCATATACATTTGCATAAATACATGCAAATATATGTATATGAATATATCAGAATTCTGATGAAGTGAAAACAATCATTATGTAGTTTAAATTTGCTTGAGCTATTAAAAAACTTAGGCAATTAACCTGTATCTTGTATTTATGTAACAAAGTTCATACCAAATTAGTGATTATGATTGATTATCTAAATGTATTTTGGTTTTACTTTTGATTTATCAATCCATATTTGCATGTCTCTTTAAAAATTTTGTAAAGTTTTTTCATCATGAGTCAATAAAATTATAAACCTGAATGTTATAGTTAAATTTCTCATGGAAAACCACTTTTAAGACAATTTAAACAAAAACTATTTTGCTTTACTATTTGCAAAAGCTGTAATACCTGGACACTTGCTAGAATAATGTTTTGTTTTAACAGATTGAAAGTTGAAGATCTGCTGATACAAATTCACACTACATGTGCCATTCAAAAAAAGCCATTGCTTCAAGTTAAATATCCTCAAAAATCTGATATGCTACTAAAACATTCTATCTGAAATGTAACAGCAAGCTTGCAAATAAAGGGCAAGATGTATCTAAAAGACAATTGAAAACTAAGAATAATTACAGACTCAATATATGAAAGCCATGGGCCAAGACATTCTTACCTGGAATTTCATATGCAGAGTATATATACTTCTTTGTTCATTGAGTGTTTTAGTGTTACAAGGAATAACAAAAATCTGTTATTTTAATTAGTCAGTAGTTAGTTATAGACAGGGACTCACTATGTAGACCTGGCTGGCCTTGAACTCAGAAAGAACCTACAGCATTAGCCTGTAAAGTACTGAGATGAAAGGTGTGCATTGCATGCCTAGCTTCTCACATGGTTATTTGTAAAGGAAGTGTAGATAAAATAATAAATCAACCTTCAACCTTCAGCACTTTTGAGTGTAATGAAAAGAATTTTAGAAAACAAAGTTTTTTTTTCCAAGTGTCAATTTCTTTTTTAATTTACGTGTGTGTGTGTGTGTGTGTGTGTGTATGTGTGTGTATGTGCGTGCACCTGTTTGTGGGTATCTGAACATGAGTTAAAGGGACTAGAGAATCCAGCAGGGGGTTTTAGATTTCCTGGAGTTGGAATTGGATACATTTGTAAGCCAGCTGATATGGGTGCTGGTAACTGAATTCAGGTCCTTAGTATGAAAACTTAACTAGCAAACATGCTCAGTAGTTCTAAGAAGCAACCTTATAAGCAGTAGCAACTTATAATTGACATTTATACATTTATATATTAGGAAGTTTCTACTTTCACATCAATTTTTAAATCTCTGTTATTTATTGCTTTTGAAAATTTGACCCTCAAGTTCTAGTAAATATGATGGATGAAAGTCTGAAGGACTTCGGAAAAGGTCGAAGATGTGAGACTGTTGAACACAAGTGAAACTGAAAATTCTGGAAGAAGTTTGTATAAGATACTTTTGTGGGTTGATTCTTTGATGCTAAATTTTTTTAAATTAAAAAGAAAAGCAACAGCCTGAATTCAATAAGGAAACAAAAAGAAAATACTATTTTTTGTGAACAGCCTGTTCCACAGTATTTTCAAATACCAAAAGAAAAAGTCATTTTATTTCTATAATTTCAATATTCATTGCAAGAAATAAGTAATTTCTTAGTGCCTAATCTTCATATGAATACCAGCCATGTGTTATTTGTTAAATGTAAAGCATAAAAGGAAAATTTATTATCAGCAAAATATTATGGACAAAAACTTTTTAATATTTTATACTGCCTACAAATATGCATGTCTGAAGCTTGCGCAGACTATTTTTTTCTATTTGCTGATTGATAACATCATTAGACTCACATACCACTTACATGATGCCATGTGTATTTTTGCAGTAGTGTTTTTATCTCCAATAAGTTAGTTATGTACTCAATTACTTATTATATCTTAAAAGCGTATCAGTTTTAAATGATTTATTTTATAATTTTGTTGATAGGCATTGGTGTTTTGCTTGCCTTTTTGTCTGTGTAAGGGTCTCAGATACGATGGAACTGGAATCACAGAATTGTGAGCTACTATTTGAGTGCTGGGAATTGAACCCTGGTCCTTTGAAAGAGCAGCCATTGAGACATATTTACATCCCTATTTACTGGATCTTACTCAGACTCATGCAACTGTATTCTACTGTCACATTTTGTATTCTCCAATGTTTGCTAATTTGATCAAAAGTCATTGCTTCACAACTGTTTGTGTGTCCTTAAGTATTGCTACAAATGTTAATTGTATCATTTACAGTTGACAATTTCCTGCATCTTCAAATGTATCTGTGCATGTATTTGATGTATGTGAAAATAAATTTATGTAACAAATGCACATATTTTTCTCATATCATTAAACAGTTATCCACATATCTGTTTCTGTTTACACACACACATACACACACACATACATACACACACATACACACACACACATATACTACATTCCTATATCTTCCTTCAGATGTTATCTGCCTTAGACATGCACACATTATCTTTCTTATCATTCATATTTAATTCTTATACATTAGCAAGGTGAAATGATTTAAATATAAAATTTACAAAGACACCATGCTTCTATAAATGTCTTGTATAATAAACATTTTCAAGATATGACAAGGAAAAGCTATCTCCTTTTTCATGTTATAACACTAAAGCACAGAGACACAGAACATATCCACAGGGAAAAATCAGGACACCCAGCTTTCCCTCTAGGCTTTCCCTGTTTGTCTGTTTTGTGACATAACCTGACAGCAATATTATCCATCATTACCATATTATCATGATTTTTAATATCTAACACCCACAAAAAATGCTGAGAGTGGTGGTACACATTATAATGCCACTACTAAGTAGCCAAATATAGGTGGTTTCTAGTGCTTTCTTGGTAAAAAAAAGTCTAGGCAAATTATTGAGTTTCAAGCTCAGTTAGAAAGCCAGTATTTTTACCATTATTCACAAAGTGTTATATAATTAAATTAAATAAAACTTACATTATTCTGAAACCATGTGTTGAAAAACAAGAAAAAGTAGACACAATAGGTTTTATATATCTGTATGTGCTCATGTGTGTGTGTGTATATATATATATATATATATATATATATATATATACACACACACAAAACGGGTACATATATTATATAAAAATAATGTTTTTAAAAGAGTGTTTTTTTAAAGTTTAGAGTATAAAGAATCTTTAATAAGCAAGGTTTAGTAGAAGATGATTTTTGATGATTTTTGAGCCTTAGTCAAGAATTTTGAGAAATCTACCCACGTTCTTTCTCCTTTTATGTTTCTTAGTTGCCCTAAGGTAAAATACTTTATTCTACTCAGCATACCCGATCATGATATTCTGCTTGCCACAGCCACAAAGTAATGGGCATGCTAAGTACTGCCTGTAACTCCTGATACCATTGGACTAGTTCCTTGGTATCATCATATACATTCACAGTCATAAGAAACTAAAACAACTGGTTTAAATCTTACCTATCATTTTTTTCCTCTGTAGAGATCCTCCCTTGCCACATTTTTTTGGTTTGGTTGGTTTTTTTGTTTGTTTGTTTGTTTTGTTTTGTTTTGTTTTTTCAAGACAGGATTTCTCTGTATAGCCCTGGCTGTCCTGGAACTCAGTCTGTAGTCCAGGCTGGCCTCGAACTCAGAAATTCGCCTGCCTCTGCCTCCCAAGTATTGGAATTGAAGGTATATGCCACCACTGCCCAGCTTCTCCCTTGCCACCTTGATGGACATTTTAAAAGAAAATAATCGTGCAATGTGTACAATAAAGGAATGAAGATTATGCTCCACTTACTGTGGTATGGATATTCTTTTTAAAGAATTTCTGTAAGGAAATATAGTCTCAAACATACAAATACATTTATATTCTTTTTTGCTTCATTATATCTGTATGAATTGAGAAATATATGTTACTTTTTGGGTTGTCTCCCAATGTTATTTAATTGTATTGGAAAATAGTTTGAGCCACAGTGATTGCACATATTTTCAGTTAACATATAATTCCACTAAAAATGTCAGTTTCATTGTGTTTTATCTTGAATACTTTTCTGTGACACAGCATGTTCACTTCATGTATTTGCTGACATAGTCTTTGAATGAGTCATGTCTTTAGGAAGTACCAGTTAGTTCTAGAATGCCTGCTGAAATAGAAACTGTCAGCAGGCTTATTGGTACTGAAGTGTCAGATGTCCTAGGCAATCTTCTCTGACAGACCAAGCAAATATGTGTACTCATAAATGTGAAATGTATAGGCATATTTGTATATAGCCTCCTCAATGATTATTACAGTATTAATGAAAATATGACCTTATACTGACATTTCTAATTCCATACAAACTAAGGGGTCATTCTGACTTCTAACATTTCATAAGTTCAAAGGGATGCTGAATCAGTGAAACAGAAAACATCATCTAATTGATCAATACATTTTCTCTCTACATGGATAGCCTAAACCATTAAGTAATATGATTTATTGAAAAAAAAACTATAGTTTCTCTACCTAATTTGCTCAGTATTTCTATTAAATTCATCCATTTGACTATATATTCCTGTGCTATTTCTGTTTCCATTTTGGTTCCAATAAATTCATGTATATAATTTCATCAATAACAAATTATCTTGAGTATTGTAGCTTCAAATTGTACACATTGAAATGATGTAATGTAAGTCATTGCATTTGCTCTCCTTTTTTTAGAGGGGGTGTTGGCTGACTTAAGTTTTTGACCATTTTACACATGCTTTGGAAAAATATGTCAATATCTCCCAAATAGTATTTGAGGTTTTATTCAGCTGTTGAATCAATATACAAAATTAGGTAACACTGATAACTTAGTCATATTTTTGAACCATGAACAGGTATCATCTTGGTGTTTATATTTTTGAAATTATATTTATATTGAATATATTAAGTATATTTTTGTGTGTTCTACATTGTGGAGAATCCCATGGAACACATGTGGAGGTCAGAGATAAGGAAGAGAATCAACAAAGTAAGTTTTGTTTGAAAATGACATGATGACTTTTAATACCTTGTATGCTAATTTAAATGAATTAATTGAAAAAGGACTGATAATTTCTGTGGAAGTTTTAATTCTGAGACATAGAGTATGATAATATGTTTCCATTTACATTGCTGTGAATAAGCCCATTTCCTTACAGGTTAATGATTTGGAAATGAATTAAAATTCTTATTATACTTTCATATTGAAAATTTTATATGGTTGCATTAGAGTTAGGAATGCACAAATATTCTTAGCTTACATCAGAAATTTTTCATCACACATTAAAATTTTTGCATTCATCTCAAATTTAATATAAAATATTAATATGTCAACTATAATTTCAAACAATGATTATTTCCCCAATGAAGAGACTACATCTGTAATTGGTAACTATATATCACATTGACTTTACATTTTAAATACTATGGACAAAAATATAGTTTTTCATTATTTATTTTTATTTTGGGCTAAGTCCAGATGAAATCATGACAAAGCTTCTATTCACTAAATTAACAATCAAATACAATAACATTGTAATTTATTTATCAGATTTAAAAAGCATACTGCCCATCATGTATAAATTCATTTTCAAATCTTTGTTTTATAGTGTTCAGTGACTGAGAAAAAAAATTTTGATTTTCTGAAATAATAAACAACTAAACTATTTTTTTTTTTTTTTTGGTTTTTCAAGACAAGGTTTCTCTGTGTAGCCCTGGCTGTCCTGGTACTTACTCTGTAGACCAGGCTGGCCTCAAACTCAGAAATCTACCTGCCTCTGCCTCCCAAGTGCTGGGATTAAAGGGGTGTGCCACTACCTCCTAGCTACAACTAAACTATTACCGAATTTACTTATTTCGAAGTGTAAGAGAGAACTATAAATTCAGGGGGGTGGTATGAATGCAGTTTAGCAGGGAAAATTAGATGTCCATTATTTTCTTTCATGGGCTCCTCATTCCTTAGTCTTTCTTCTTTTTTCTAAATTTATTTCAAACACCAGATTTTATTCCTCTCCCAGTCTACCCTCCAACTGTTTCACATCTCATACCTCCTTTCTACCCCCTGTCTCTATGAGGATGACCCAATGCCCTAGCCCCACCTCACCAGACCTTAAATTCCCTTGGGCCTCTAGTCTCTTGAGGGCTAGGTGCATCTTCTCTGACTAAACCCAAACCAGGAAGTCCTCTGATGTATTTGTGTTGGGGGCATCATATCAACTGGTGTAAACTTCCAGGTTGGTATTCCTGTATCTGAGAGAATTTGGGAGTCAAGGTTAATTGAGACTGCTGGTTCTCCTACAAAGTTGCCCACCTACTCAGTTTCTTCCAGCTTTTCCCTAATTCAACAACTTCTCTCCATTGGTTGGGTGCAAATATCTGCATTTGGCTCTTTCAGTTGCTTGTTGAGTCTTTCAGAAGGCTATGAATGCCTGGGAAATCAGCATCCCTGATCTCAAGCTTTACTACAGAGCAATAATGATAAAAACTGCATGCTATTGATACAAAGACAGACATGTTAATCAATGGAATAGAATTGAAGATGCAGAAATAAAACCACACACTTGCAGGCATTTGATCTTTGACAAAAAAGCCAAACATATACACTGGAAAAAAGAAAGCATCTTCAACAAATGGTGCTGGTCTAACTGGCTGTTGGTATGTAGAAAAATAAAAATAGACACATATTTATCACTTTGCACAAAGCTCAAGTCGAAGTGGACCAGAGATCTCAACATAAAACCTGATACACTGAATCTAATAGAAGAGAAATTGTAAACGAGTCTTGAACTCATTGGCACAAGGGGGAAATTTCCTAAGCAGAACTCCAATGGCTCATGCTCTAAGATCATGAATTGATAAATGGGACCTCATGAACCTGGAAAGCTTTTGTAAAGCAAAAGATGCTGTCAATAGGACAAAATGGCAACCAACAGATTGGGAAAAGATCTTCAGTAAACTCACATTCAATAGAGGGCTAATATTCAAAATATATAAAGAACTCAAGAAATTAACCATGAAAGAAAACAAATAATCTAATCAAAAAATGGAGTATAGAACTAAACTGAAAATTTATAACAGAAGAATCTTGAATGGCCAAGAAACACCTAAAAAATGTTCAAAATCCTTAGTGATCAGAGAAATTCAAATCAAAGTGACCCTGAGATTCCACCTTACACCAATCAGAATGTCTAAGATCAAAACCTTAGGCTACAGCACATGTTAGTGAGGATGTGGAGAATTAAGAACTCTTCCATTGCTGGTAGGATTCCAAACTGGTACAAGCACTCTAGAAATCAATCTGGAAGTTCCTTAGAAAATTGGAAATAGATCTACCTGAAGAGCAAGCAATACCATTTGGGTATTTATATACCCAAATAATGTCCCAACATGCCACAAGAGCACATTTCTACTGTGTTCGTAGTGGCCTTGTTTTTGATAGCCAGAAGCTGGAAACAACCTAGATGTCTCATGGCAGAAGAATGGATACAGAAAATGTAGTTCATTTACACACTAGAATACTGAGTTTTGCATGCAAATGGATGGAACTAGAAATAATCATCCTGAGTGAGACAACTCAGACCAAAAAGGAGATTCATGTTATGTACTCACTAATAAGTGGATATTAACCAAAAAAGAAAAAAGCACCAAATATACAATATACAGCCCATAGAACTCAAAACTGAAGGACTGTCAACAACTGAAGGACCAATATGAGGATGCCTCAGTCCCACTTGGAAGGAGGAGAAAGCAAACACAAGGAGGGAGGCAGGGACCTGGAAGGGAAAGGCGATGGGTTGGCAGAGAGGAGAACATGATCTGGCATTGAGTCAGGGAAAAAGACTGAAATTCCCTAGGCCTAGCAGAAAGAATAGAAGCATGCAACTTCAGGAGGTAAGAGATTGGGGGGACCCTTCAGAAGGTACCAGAGGCCTGGGAGGTAAGAGACTCTCAGGAATCAAAGAGAGGGACCTTAGATGAAATACCCAACATTGGGGAGAGGGACAGCCCACCTCCAGCAGAAAGACAGGACATCAAGCAAGGGTTGGGGTTACCATCCCACAGTCAAAACTCTGATCCATAAATTTTTCCTGTCTGAAAGAACTACAGGGATGGAAATGGAGAGGAGCCTGAGGAAAAGAAGATCCAGCAACAGGCCCAAAGTGGCATCCAGCTCAAGGGGAGGCCCCAAGACCTGACACTATAATTGAGGATATGGAGTGCTCACAAAAAAGGGACCTATCATGACACAATCAATTTTTAAAACAAACATTATATGTATGTATATATGTAACAGCAATTAGTGAAAAAGGAAGTTTTGACTTGAATAAAAGCAAAAGATAAAAATAATAAAAATACATTATTTTTCTGGTCTATCTGCTACCCTATAATCTATTCCATTGGTAGTCAACGGCAAGAAAAATTATAATTAGGTATCTGTTTCCATTTAGATGACAGAATGAGGATAATAAATCATGATTAGTACAGAAAACTGAATGGAAACCTGTGGGATGCTAATTGTTCTTTGCTATTGCTTTGTGATAATGTTTCACAAATGCTGTTTAAAACGAGTCCAATAAGACATGGTGTAATCTTCTTGGTACTTTGGCTTCTATACAAATTTCAAAATGCTCTAAGGACAGCCAGTGTAAAAAAGCTGTTGAAAGTGTGAGCCTCATTATAAACTTGTAAAGGAAGAATAGTCCCCAGAAATTACAATACATTATATAACCACATTTTAACTAATCTGACTCTATTTCTTCTGATTTTACTATATTTTGCCTAGAAATATTAATAATTATTTGAATATAAGTCTGAGTGTGTAAATGCTACTTGCACACTGTCATGAACTTATTAAATATGGAAACAGCTAAAATGAAAAAATCCATTGGAAGGGAAAGGTTTAAAATCATCTTTTCATCTGTAGGAGGACCAGCAGTCTCAATTAATCTGGACCCCCAAGATATCTCAAACACTGAACCACCAAACAGGCAGCATACACCAGATGATATGAGGCCCCCAACACACATACAGCAGAGGACTGCTGGGTCTGTGTTCATTCAAGGATGATGCACTTAACACTCAAGAGACTAGAGGGTGTTTAGAAGTCAGGTGGGGTTGGGGGGTAGAGTATTTGTGTGGAAACAGGGGGTAGGGAAGAGGTATAGGATGTGGAGCAGTCAGAGGATGTTTGAGGGGTGTGGGGAATGGAATATGGAGTGTAAAATGTAAATTAATTTTTTAAAAAGAGAGAAAACAATGTCTACATTTCATCTAGAATTACAAACTACACTGTCTATATCATTTTAGCTATAATTTCATCATATTGACATAAATAATTATAGAACTGGATGGTAGATGAATTAAAAAAAACAAAACAGAGATTTTGGATAGAATTTTTCTCTAAGAGATAATGGATTCTACATATAAGCTAAACAAGGCAAAAGACAATGGACATGCCACAGCAGGTAGAACAAAGACAACAAAGAACTTGATCTTACACAGCCAAGGAATGCTGAAAATGGAAGAAACTTCTTCCCTGGGGAAATTTTAGGGAATTATTAGGTAATTAAATGGTTATCCATGATTTATTGATTTTTTTTTATTTTCCCAGTGCAGTTCTTTACATTGTTATGGTAATTCATTAGGCCACTATGTAGGATAGCTTTCATTTGTGTTCACTGTATAATTCAATTAATTTTCATATATTTCTTCTGATATATGTCAATATATAACTATTACCCTATACCCAAATCTATTTTAACTATACCTAGAATTAGAACCTAGATACAATATATTATCTTGCAATAACAGAGTATAGAATCAAGTTCAAAGAACATAGAAAGTGATTTGCAAAATTATTAGAAATTCCAGGACTGTAGAGTTTGCAGACATCAACAATTGCCATACTGAACAGTGAGACCAGCCACACAGAGCTTAACCTACGGTACCCCTGTGAAGAATCTAACTCACAGGACTCATGGAAAATCATTTGAAAAGGAATTTAAACTGAGGAAAGGTTCATTAGGAAAAAAATCAGGCTTGTACTTATTTTTATTCCTCAGTCATTGAACCTTTTGCTATGTATTTTCCATAACTCAAATGAAGCACCTGATATAACTCGTGCTCAATGAGGCTGTCTACTGAGCCTCCTGAAAACAAACTGTGAGAAAGAAATAGGAAGCATTGAGTTATAGATTGAGCTCCACAGACATAATAAACAGAATGTGTAATGTTTTGTGATAAGAAAATAACTCTTTAATACCCTATTATTGATAGTGAGTCTGTAGAGTTGAAGAATACAGAAAAAATGAAGAAGAGTTAAAAAAAAATAGAGAGTGCTAGGGACTGTTCTGCGAAATAGTTCTAACTCAATACTGTAAAGTTGGGTTAAGAAACTCATAGGAGAAAAAGGTATTTAAGAAATACCAATTCTTGCCAGGCAGTGGTGGTGCCCACCTTTAATCCCAGCACTTGGGAGGCAGAGACAGGCATATTTCTGAGTTTGGGGCCAACCAGGGTGAGTTCCAGGACAGCCAGGGCTACACAGAGAAACCCTGTCTCGAAAAAAAACAAACAAACAAACAAACAAAATAATAGCCAAGAATTATACTGAACATAAAAATAAAATAAAAATAAAAATAAAAGCGAACATAATACTGCTCATGTTGAGTTTTTCTTTTAAATGAAATAAATTAAAATGAATTTGTATAAAATATGTGGGTATAATTTCTGAGTTGGTATCAGTATGTTGGAAATGAGCATCATAAGTAAGAGTGGAAGATAAGGTAAGGAAACTATCAAGTAGTTCAGAGTTTTCTAACCTGAAAAGTGGCAGTGTTTAAAAGAGAAGCATTATGAAAAATCAAAAATTTAAAGAATGTGACATTGCAGAAGAGTCTTTATAGGTATCACTTAGTGATTATGCTGTGAGTGTGCTAGAAGTTCCAACCATTTCTACATCTTACACTATATCATTGGAGTATCACTCATTACTCTTTATTGCAAATTCGGTTTTAAACATTAAATATTTTCTGATTAATAAAAAGAAAGGAATCTGTGAGGACAGCAAGATGGTTTATCTAATCAAACCATTTGCTAGGCAAACCTAAGAACCTGATTTCAATCTCCAAAATCGACGGCAGAATGTGAGAATTGACTCATAAAAGTGATTGTAATTAAAATTCAAATTAATATGGGATTTTGAATATAAAAATTTCATTACACTAAAGCTGTAAATTAATAGCAAAATATGTGAGAATATATATTGTAGTATATTATTAGTGTGACGAGTACAAAGTTAATCGTCATCTTTCTCTTTCTATCTTTTTTCCTTTCTTTCTGTTTTCTTTTATAGGCAACAGGATTTAGACTCTGGAGGAAAGGAAGAAGGGGCAAAAAAGGGTCATGATTTCCACAGGACAGTAGTTTTTCTCGCTGTGGAGACGAGGGAGAAATAACCTCATCAATGAGAGGTCATTTGACCATGACACTGATGCAGAAAATAGTGAAACGGAAAATGCCTTTAATGGAAAGGGGCTGCCTTCTTAATAGTAGGTTTCATTAGTATATTCTGTTCAAATTGTGAGGGCAGATTTCAGTTGAGGAAGGTTAATTAGAAGTCTGATAAATTTAGATGTTTTCCCTAAAGCTGAATGAAATAGCTCAAGTATGAAATATTCATATACTAAATATCTGTACACTTCCATAGTCTTTAATGTTAATGGGATTGACTGGTAGATGTGGAAATGAAAGTTCCTTTTTTTCTAATGTGTTTGTTTCTTTTTGCTATTGTTTGTATTTAATTTGTCTTTGAAATAATTAAAAGTTAAGCATGCCCATTGATTACAACACAAATCTGAACATTATGCTAATATTATGAAAAAAGTCTAAATATTAAAATAAAATTTTACTAGTCCTATATTTTGAGTCATTGATATCTAGCTTTTATCTAGTGGTTTTTCTTTTCATATATATTTTCATATATGAAAATAATTTCACATATATATATGAAATTATATATGTATATATATATATATATAGAGAGAGAGAGAGAGAGAGGGAGAAATGGGCATTGCACGTGCATACAGGTTCCTAAAGAGGATAGTTGTGAAACTGGATCTCCTGGAACTAGAGATACAGGTTGTGTGAGACACATGACCTCAGTGCTGGGAGTAGAATGCTCTTGCTGTGAAAGAAGTATACTTGCTTAAGTATTTTGTCATCCATCCCTCTATGCCTACCATTTTTTTCAATATTAGAATATGCTCAATTCATGATCATGCGTTTGTTAAAAATGATACATATCTATTTATGTATATATATGACAATATAACTGTACATTTGTCTATCGACTCTGTATGTGTGTTTGTGTGTTATGGTTGTGTATGCATTCCTATATTTTTGTGTGTAGACACTTATACGGGTTTGTAGACTTGAATGTAGATTGATATTTGTTGTCTTCCTCAGTCATTGTTCACTTTATATTTCTGAAATCATTATATTACTGAACATGCAGTTCATCAATTTATCTACACTTGCTAACTGGCAAGCTTCCACTGTTGGGATTATAGGTGTGCCCCACTATGCTGGACTTTAAGAAAGGCGATGGAAATCTGAACCAAAGTTCTCTGATAGGCACTTTAACAAGTCATACATCTTAGCACACATCACATGCTATTTTTATAGGCTAGCTTTTAAGAGAGGGTTCACCAAAGATTTGACCTTCCTCCTCAATTGTCTCTTATTTTTTTTTCCAAATGTAAATGTCAAACTCAGTTGACTACATAATAATGCAAGGTATAGGAATCTGGAATATATATCAGGATTTCTACCTGTTTGGTGACCCAATCAGTAGTAGAAATTACATAGTCATATATTATCCTTACGGTATAATGTTAAACTTCTACATTCTACTAGTTACGCAGGCACTGACTCACATACAGAATACAAATCTTTTACATGGTATCAAAAGCCACATGTATATTAAGACTGGATAATAAACAACTAATGCTGTTAAATAAATAGACAAGAATGCCTTGAAAATTGAGCTTTGCTTAGACAGTTACAGCAGCATTTTAAGGAGGATAGAAGAAAAGGTAACAAAGATAACAGTAACATGTAACATCCCAAAACAAGAATAAATAAGTCACCAAAAATCCACAGAAGAAATTACAGAATAGCATGATCCCACAATCTAGAATAAATTTTCTACTACTATATTACTATGAGGTATCAAACTCTGACTGTTAGTAATAAGAAGGAAGTATGAGAAGCTAGATCATTACATATATGTAGTTGTATGAGGAGCTCTCCCTTATGCAATTTGATTCACCTTTACTCGCTTAAGATGACTTCTAACCTGGCCTTCATTTCACTTGAGATCAGAGAACACACAGTCATAAAATGGAGAATGCAATAAAGAGCTACTTGGAAAGCTTTGCATATCTCCACGGCAAACGAAGGCCTGCAACCATGGATTAACAGATTTATATTATCATTCTGAGTCCCATGGGGGATGGAAGAATGGTGCATATTATTGAACAAGGGAGGAGAATTCCTTGTAAAAAAAAAAGTTACTTTGTAAGGGCAGGACCTTCAGTGAAAGTGCATAGGCATCCAGAAGGAATCTCAGAAAGAGAGAGAGGGAGAGACAGAGAGACAGAGAGACAGAGACAGAGACAGAGAGACAGAGAGAGAAGGAGATTATTTGAATAAAACTCCTCTCTTCACAAGCATTTTCAGGATTCCAATTCAAGCCTGAATTAAAAGCACAGGCAAGGAAGAACGGAAATAAGGAAATATGGCATGGTAGGAACAGATGAAAGCTTGAGATGTATATTTAAACAAGTGATAACTGATACTGACTTGATATATCTCCTATCTAATTTGTTTTTCCTCTGTTGGGGGGAACTACATCAAAAGAGATGCAAAGGCCCTAATGCCTACTTTATAATTCAAGGATATATCAGCTCTTCTTCCAATGTTGAAAGTATATAGACCAGTTTTCACTAGTGTCATTATGTCTGTGTCTGAAAATACAACTGAATTTGATCTTTTAAATGTTTATTGTGGACTCCTTCCCTCCCCTTCAGTTTATCATAAAAATCTATTTCTGGTTTACACTGTTCTTTTTTTTGTTTTTTTAAGCCTAGAAAGTTGTTACTATTCCCTTGTTAATAATATGGTATTAAAATTTGATAATAACAAAACTAGTAAGAATTGCTATGGATTTTGTATGAGTACATGTAGTCTCCTTTAATTCCTACCTTTCTTTGTGTTGTGATTTTTTTCCCCACTAAACACATATTTGCCAACTATTTTGAGACATTCTAAAATAACTGATCTTTAAATATAGGTCTTCTTGATCCTTTTTGTGTGTATTTGCATTTCTATTTACCATATTGTGAATTGATAAAGTGGAAATGATTTATTTCTATCTGGATCTCAGATTGTTGTTATTGTTATTGTTGTTGTTGCTATTTGTTTTCACTTTAGATCCAGTTGTTTGTTGTCAGTATCTTTGAGGAGTACCGTTTAAGATTCATTGTGTGGAGGGATTCCATCAATAAAAGCCCATGGAGCTGTTATGCTCCTGATCCTCAGCTACCATTGGAAACTTCACTGCACCCTCCACATTCTAATAATTAAGAAACTAAAGTCCAATACATACTCAGAAGGAACAAATAATGTATCTCTGTTGATGGTAGACTGTCATGTTAACTCTCTGGTAAAATTAGTAGTGACAAACTTTAAATGAGATCTAAGAGGTTATAACATTTGTATCCCATCCCACTGACATGGAGTTGTCTGGGTCCCATGAACTGGAATGTGAAAGGCTCTCATGACTCAATGGGGATGATCTTAGGTGAAATATTGGGGAGATGGAAACTGAAGGGACTACCTCCAGTAGATAGACAGGGCCACTAGACTTTTGACCCAGAATTGTTCCATCTAAAAGAAATGCAGGTATAAAAAGGGCGCATGGGCTGTCCTTTGGGAGACTTTACCAGCCAAATTATCTTTTTAATCAGATTAAAATTTAGAGATTGACTTGAGAAAAGCTTGAAAATTTGACTGAGAACAGTTTCCTACACTGTTGAAACACAAAATCTCACATAAATATTGCAGAACAATTACTTAAATTCCTTCTTTCATACTCAATAAATGCAGTTGGTATAATGCTATTGAAGGAAAGAACAATCAGTACTCAAGTAATTATATGTTTTTTTCTTCTAAGGCATAAATTGAAGCCACATAATTACAATTCAGAGAAATTTTTTTGGTAGCCAATAGGCAGTATTTCGTGGGGCCCAGGAAAGCATCCTATATGGAGGGAGGTTAGAATTGTCTAGCAGACAAATAGGAGAAGTTGTGTGTTTAGAGCCATCAATGTGTATTTCCTATAATAAAAGTAATATCTAACATCTAATTCAACACATAGTATATTACAGTAAAAACAAAATAACTTATGTTGGCAAAAGAATAGTAGTTCCATAGTAAATTTAAATGAGAAAAGTGGCATAAATAATGTAAGAATATTTTTAATATTTTAATTTTGTGACTCATTTTTAACTTTCTACTTAGAACCCAATCAATTTATTACTACAGTCTTAATGATAAATCTTGATATTCATTACATGTCACATTATTGCCTGGCTTTCCTTGAAGATTTACCTCTCTGTACAAAATTTACAGTGTGTTTATCAATCTTCATGATGGCACATGCTACATTTATTTCTGAATATTAAGGTAAAAATAGTTACATGTTTTTACACTTGAGGCTTTCAATTTATAAACTTCATGTTTCCTCAATTGGTTACTATTATATATATATATGCATATAAATATGCATATATATATATATATATATAGAGAGAGAGAGAGAGATAGGTAACATTTCTTTTAATATCTTTTCTTGACCCTGCTTCAAGAGCATAAAACAATTATAATATACATAATATATGTATATATGTGTATATGTATATATAATATATACATATAAGTATGTATGAGTGTATGTGAACATATTACAATGACATCCATTATTTTCTATACCAAATAAAATTATAAAATAAGAAAAAAGAGCTTACATGTTGTAAAGAGATGTGAATACTTTATCATTGTATAAATAACCATTGATTTCCAAGGCCTTTGTTATATTTTGATGTTAGTATACAGATTAACATTAACCAAAATAAATTTACACACTTGTTTTGACTATCCAGTTATTTGAGCCTAGGGTGGCTCAGAGGGTAATTTGCTTACTTCACACACATGTGCTCCATGAAGTCATGTAATCAGATGCATAAAACTCATGTAAAAAGAGTTCCCAGAAGGACAACACTGGAGCTCTCAGAATTCTTGGGATGCAATGGAGGATTCTGACTCTAGGAAGTCATTAAAATCATTACCCACCCAATGTAGCATAAACTGGAAACATCAAGTTCAGTGATAGAGTGTTTCAAAATTTAAGGGAAAAAATTGATTTCGGAAATTTACTCCAGTGCCAGACTTTTAACTCTACACATGTCTGCATGGTCAAGTGCATCTTTCCACATATATTAACTTATATGCATATCACAAACAAACACACACACAGGGTTACAGTATATTAACCTCATTCTGATAATTTGATAATCTATTAATTTTCTTTATTTGTAGGCAATATCTACATGTTTTTTAGAAATTGATCATTTCAGAGACTGTAATAATAGAAGTATATCTTTTTGTCAAATACAAGGAGTAGGTCAAATAAGTAATTTAATATATTTGTCTTCTAAATATTGAATATGTTATGGAATCATTTAACATTGGATGTGCTTTTATCATGCTAAAATTGACATTCAAGATTATTTTAACTATATAATTTTATTGCTAAATTGACAACATATATAAGAAAAAGATGAAGCATGATCATATTGCTATTTAATATTAGATAATACTGAGTACTTTGACATAAATATTAATAACTGTTTTTGAGGGTTAACTCTTCTTTAATTGTACATTCTTTTACACTTTATTGTATTAGTTTTGAGTAATACAATAAAACTCAAATATAGCATTCAGAGTTTTCAAATTAACATTATATGCTAGCATATATGTGGGGCCTACTATGAATTAGAACATTTAGGTAAAAATATGGAGTCTTTCATTTACCTATAAAAATATTGAAAAAATTGTTTAATGATTTAAACGCCATTTACTTCTCAAAATAAAAGTAAAATTAATTGAAACTCCTTAGGTGATTTTTAGGGGGAATAAAATTTCACATGCAAAATTTCATTCAAGTAAAGATTTAGATACCTATTCTTTGTTTTTTTATTTTTATTTATTTTTTAAATTTTTATTGAATATTTCATTTATTTACATTTCAAATGTTATCTCGTTTTTCAGTTTCCCTTCAGGAAAATCCCCTATCCCTCCCCCTGCTTCTATGAGGGTGCTCCTCCACCCACCCACCTACTTCTGCTTCTCTGCCCTGGCATTCTCGTACACTACGGCATCAAGCTTTCAAAGGACTAAGGGCCTCTCCTCCCATTAATGTCCAATAAAGCTATCCTCTACTACATATGTGACTGGAGCCATGAGTCCCTCCATGTGTACCCTTTGGTTGGTGGTTTTGTCCCTGGGAGCTCTGGGCGGGGCGTCTGGTTGTTTGATAGTGTTATTCTTCCTATGAGGTTGCAAACACCTTCAGCTCCTTCAGTCCTTTCTCTAGCTCCTTCACTGGAGACCCTGTGCTCAATCCAATGGTTGGCTGTGAGCATCCACCTCTGTGTTTGTTAGACTCTGGCAGAGACTCTCAGGAGACAGCTAAATCAGGCTCCTGTCGGCAAGTACTTCTTGGCATCTGCCATAGCATCTTGGTTGGTGTCTATTTATGGGATGGATCCCCAGGTGGGGCAGTCATTCTCTGGATGGCCTTTCCTTCAGTCTCTGGTCTACACTTTGTCTCCATATTTACTCCCTTGAGGATTTTGTTCCCCCTTCTAAGAAGGACTGAAGCATATACTTTTGATCTTCCTTCTTCTTGAGCTTCATGTGTTCTGTGAATTTTATCTTGGGTATTCCAAGCTTTTGGGCTAATATCTACTTATCAGTGAGTGCATACCATGTGTGTTCTTTTGTGACTGGGTTACCTCACTTAGGATGTTATCATTTTCTCCTAATAAATCTAGGTGTAAAAATATTATTTCTCTCCATGTAAGCAATGCAAACCGAATTATACCCTAAGATTTGGGGGATAATTTTCACAATATTTTAGTGATTTATTCTGAATTAATTAATCTGATAGTATAACTAAATATTCTAGGCATTTTACACCAACTTATGACATCTCTAATGTTAATTAGAGAAAATAGCCACAGAAAACATTTTTAACTTTAGTAAATAAATTAAATATGCATTTATCATGTTGGCATAACTTAAAGAATATATTCAAGATCATAATCATCCATTAGCATCAGATAAATAGATTATCATTATCTTTGTACATTGGATTTATTTTTATTTAGCCTATATTCTCCTTTTTTGTGTGTGTGACAAAGTGAGCCAAGGAATTTGGTTCTTTACAAGAGCATGGGAGAGGAGTTACTTACAAGAGCACTGACTCAGGGAACTACATATCCATCATGGTGAAATCCTAGCAGGGGTGCATCATTGGAGTTTCCTGTGTCATTTCGTGTTGGGGAGGTTTTTAGCTCACTCTACACAAGTTAATGTCATCTGACAGGATTGTGCCTTACTAGATAACATGCTTCAAACAGATTGAGGATCACTTTCTTCTTTGAATCATGCTGTAGAGTAGCCCACCTTACTGTGCCTGTTGGCATCCCTAGGAAATTGATCCTGGATATTACAGAGAGAAAACTGAGAGCACCATCAGGATAAGCCAGTGTTGTTCCTCTATGGCTTCTACTTCAGTTCCTAGCTCCAGGTTTTTGCTTTGAATTCCTGCCCTAACTTCCCTTCATTATATAGTACAACTCTAACATTAAAGAACTGCCAGACACTCCAAGGTCCTTCTGATAATGATGTTTCTCATCACTAAAGGAACCTAAAAAAGACACACTTGAAGATATGTTCAGCAAAGTATCTGTGTGTTATATGTAAGTATTGTAACAGTGTTTCATTTTTTTGAATATAATGTTATAAATGTCTTGAAAGATGAATAATGATAAAATGACATATAAAGAAAAATGTTCACAAAGTTTATTCATATTTAATTCAAATATAATATCAAATATTACATGTACTTATATTTCATAATACACCTATTAATGTTAGTTGTTAGTAGTTTCTCATGAAATGTCAAAATCTGTCCATTTCCCTGATTCCAGAGTATAGTTTAAAAGTTACATTTCATTTAGTCATACACAAGCATATGTGTGAATAATTTCAGAATTAATGCAAGATTGAATTTTATTGTTAGGAGACAAAATAAACCCCATAAAGATACAGAGAGATTAAGTTGTAACAGAACCAAATAAACATAATTTTTTGCTCATGTCTCTGCTTACTTTCTTTTGTCCTACCTTGGGTGTCATTTTTTTAAACTTCACTGATCATCACTTAAGAAAGAACCAAGACTCCTGTCTGCAAGCACAACATAGCATCAATAATATTGTCAGTATTTGCTGTCCACCCATGGGATAGATTCCAAGTTGGGATGGTCGCTGGACAGCATTTCCTTCTGTCTCTGCTCCCTTATTCTCTGTGCTTCTTTTACACAGAAACTATTCTGGGTCAGAAATTTTGATGGTGAGTTGGTGACCCCATTCCTCCATTGAGGGCCATGTCTATCTATTGGAGGTGGTCTCTTCAGGCTCCATCTCTCCATTGTGGGTCATTTTCTCTAAGGTCATCCCCATTCAGTCATGGGAGCTTCTCACATCTCAGGTCTCTGGGACTTTCTAGAGGTTTTCCCCACCCCTCCACCCCTCTCAGTTTCATATTTCCATTCCTTCTTCTGGCCATCTGGGCTTTTCTGCTGTCTCCCCACATAACTGAATAAGCCATGTAAGATGATAAAATATATTGGGATATGGTTAATTAAAAGTAATAGTGCTTGGAAATAAAAATAATAAAATCAGTAGTAGTTTTTAGTTGTGTATTTGATTTTTAGTATTACTTTGGATTTCAATATGTTGATGATCTTAATGAATCAGTTCTATATTTAACATGAAGAAAATAAGATTAAAAATGTAAGTTATCAAGCATATGGGCTATCCTCCCAGAAAGAGTAGAATATAATTACTGCAGTGTATATTTATACTCTAGCAGAAAGTTTCAGTGGTCAAAGAACAACTAGAAATAAATGCTGTGAATTGAACTGATTCTCAGCATTCCAGGCTGAACTGATGGCAATAAAAATATCCATAGGTGATGTTCCCAAATTTTTAGCTTGAATATAATTTTTTCAAAGTTCTCAAGAAAGGGAGAATTGCGAACAAAGGAATCTTAACTCGGCTTGGCTGCTGACCTCTGCACTGGAATGTTGCATGCATGGCATCTGAATGCTCATCAACACTGTGTTGAGAGGAAAAACTGCAAGCTATGAATCCTTTTCTGACAGGATAAATGAAAAATGCCAGAATACAGCAAGAACCAGATAGTTTATCAGCCATGAATCACATCTGAGCAAAATTCATGGAAAATGCACTCATCGAAGGGAAATGGGCCAGAACAGCCTCCTTGACATGGAGGGAAATAAAGAGAATGAAAACATTGGTGAGCAATGTATCAAACACTGGATGTTTTTTTGGTATGCTCCCTTGTAATCATTTATAGCTCCAACGTGGTAATGTGAAGCTGAGTAAACCTCCCGTGAAACAATTTACAAACTGGTTACATAAAACAAGGTGTGATATGATAGCCAGGCAAGGGCATCATTCAAGGACCATTGATCAGTAAAGAAAACCTCAGAACCCAGAAGAGGGATGTCTAGAATTGTCACAAACTGTGATGCTGATTGTGTGAAATAGTTCAAACAGGTTAGGTTAAAGCAGAGGCTATGAAAAGTAATAAAATCCAAAGGGCCAGGTCACCAGGAAGAGAACACAGCAGCACAAGGGCTGTGCATGCTGTGGCTTCTTGCAATGCAATTTACCCCTGTAATGAACTGCTGTTCACTCCACAGCTTTATCTCCTTATATCATAAGAATAGAAATTGGCTAATAGGCTTTTAAAAAATTCCTCAATAGAGCCTTTGAGATACTTGCCTCCCAGTGGCAGTTCCTCGGGTATCGAATGCTATTGATGTCTATCTGTCCAGTTTTTTCCCTCCTTGCCCTTTAAGAAGGCAGCACAAACAAACACAAAGTCTCTGACAACATCAGAGTCTATAACATCCTTTTGAATTCTGATCACAACTTAAACAATGGTACAGTTCTGTTTACAAAATTCTGTGTTTGCATCTTGCTATCTATATATCTTAACTTTTTCCAATTTATGCCTCCACAGGTCATGGGGAGTACCAAAAGTGAAATAGATATATTATTTTAGTATCTCACACATCTTATTATCTGTCTCTATTGGAACCATGCATCAATTTATGTATTCAAGTATACATGTTTAGGCTTTAGTTTATTTCTATAAGAATTAATATTCTTCCACTGTCATAGTGGCTACCATTCTGTTCTGAGCTAGTCAAGAGAAACCTTTGAAAATTTCCATACTGCTTTGTGACACTTTATTTAATTATCTAATTCAACATTTATCAATTAAGTATCTTATAATCACAAAACAACTTGCATTTAGTTTTTCATTGATACATCATTGCACAATAAATAATAGTCACTATTTGCCACATAAATTAATTAGAGTAATAATATAGTAGAGTGAATATAACCATTTTATTGCTGATATTTTTAGCAAAGTAAGAGTACTCATGCAGGGTGGACATTAAGGTTTATTCCCTTCTATTTGTTTGACTTTTAAGTTGATAATTATTCCTTCCACAGAAGGCTTCATTTCACATATTTTTCTTGAAATGGTAGTATTGGGTAAATCTAATTATGTTTATCATTTGTTAATTACATCATTTTAATAATTTCTGATGTTATAACAAATAGACAAATCCATAATCATAAAAATACTTAGTATAATTTAAATTTAAAGTTATCCAGGGATTACAGATTAATAGTTCTGACATTTAAGGCTAAATTTCTGTTCAGGCACTATAATTATTTATACATTTTTGTATGAAAAGTTAATTTGCATTTTTAAATGAAGCAGAACTTCTAAGTTTCTTACTAACCTATTTGCCTATCTACTTTTGAAATCTATTTTGAAATTGTAGAATATTAGACTTGTTAATAATTAGCTATTTGTAAAGTAGTAAAAACATGGTTACTGTAGAGGAAACTAATTTTGAGTGAAGTATTATAACCTGATACTTTAACCAAATATACAACATTTAAATAATTATGTTAAATAAAACTATTGGAATTTGAATAGACTACTTTAAATGCTCAATTGAGCCAGAGAACCGTATCTAATGAGAATATCTAATAAAGTACCAGGTATTTCACTAAATGATAAAGAAAAGAAACTTCTACCGTAAATAATTTTAATATATACACACTAGTAGACATGGAATTCAGATTTTATTTGTGAATTACAAGTTACATATAACATGCTATGTCCCTGATTCCATAAAAGATGGAAATAGTGTTATATGTGATCCTAAGTCCTCATATATCTATCTTTAAATTATTTGAGTATCTAGCAATTGTTCACACTAGAAATATTAGAGAAAACAAATAAATGATCTCAAAAGCTAGGAGCTTTGAAAAAGAAGTTATATGTGGAGGATATGAAAATAAATTGACTTTTATATGTCAGCTTTTACTAGTATAAATATTAATTAATAACAGAGCAACAATGTAGGTATTTCTTTTTTCTTTTTCTTCTTCAATACAAAAGGCTGACACTGGCTTGCTCTTGCAGAACTCTATAAGGTGAGAGCAGAAACTAATTTTTCTCTGACTGACAGCATTAACTATGTCCACTCTGGTACACGTAGGCTCCTGAAAGATAAATCTCAAAGGTAAGGAATAGTTTTTGATGGTTGAATTTTAATTGCCAACTTGACATATTCTATAATGATCTTGTAAAAGTTTCTTAATGAAGAATTACGTAAAAGTGTTTGGCTTAGTCATAGTTATGCCTTTGTTCAAGAGCTGTTATAAAAAGCACTAAGGTTTGATGAAATGTCATATTGCATAGGATTACAACTTATTTCTAGCCAAACCACTAGCTACTTATTTAAATAGTTAGGCATCGAATCCAAATTTCCATTAGTTAGTTCTTATGTGGTACATTATCAGCCAAATTAGCATAATTCTGTTAAAATATGTATGTTTGGTGAAAAAATGCATATAGTGTGCATCTATGTGTAAATATGTATTATATATAATTTTAAGTGTAAATGCAAAACAATGACATAACAGTTTTAGTCCATTTGTGAACATATCTAGTGAATGAAAATACTAATATACCTTAAATTTACATTCTAAAGAAATAGCTCTATTTAGTGTTTGAAGACAAGTATTTACACAGAAAACTTAAATTCTCATGTTACTCTCCTTACAATGAAGTATAAAAGTCTTAGCATTTTATTACAGAAATTTTACCTGTAAATATTTTTTAATTACTTTAAAGGAACTAGAAAAACTATTAAAAGAGAGCATAGCATACTGGAAACTAAAACTAAATAAAATGAAACAATATAAGACATTTAATTAAAAAATAAAAACATTAAAAATGAACTCAGATTAATAAAAAAAATTATTTGAGAGGTTGGCAAAATGGCTTAGTATGTAAGGGCACCCGTACTGAAAACTGATATCATGAGTCTTCACTGAACCTGCCTTAAGGAAAGAAAGAATCAATTCCAGGGAGTCTACTTACTTCACTCATACACAATGACATGTGCAAGTACAAACAAAAGCATATACATGCAGGTATAAATGAATACAAAATTAACAAATAAATTAATACAATTTAAAAAATAAGTATATGGTTTCATCCATATTTTATGATTATTACATTTAGTCTGTGAGTGTTTGTTTATATAAACACGTATATGAAAATGTGTGTGTGTGAAGAAGAGTTTAGTCAAATGTCTTCCTTAACTATTATAATCTTTATTTTTTTAAAAAAGTAAAATACTTATTAATATTTATTTTATTTGCATGAATCTTTGGCCTCTATGTGTGTGAGTGCATTGTATACATGCCTATTGCCTATGAAGATCAGAAATGGATTTCGGATCACCTGGAACTGGACTTACTCATGGTTTTGAGTTTCTATGTGAATACTAGAAAGCTAGATCTCAGTCTTCTGCAGGGCCAGTAACTGCATCTTACTCCTAATTTATCTTTCCAGCCCCCTATTAACTTTTGATATGCATATATTTTTGATACAAGGTCTCACTAATTAACTATGACAACCATCATTATATAGATCATACTGGCCTTCAACTTACAGAGATATACTAGCCTCTGTCTCATCAGTACTGAGATTTAAAGTATCTTTTTGAACTTGTAGCTCATCAGTGGGTGACTTGCCAATGAACTCCAGGGATCTATCTTCTCTGTCTTACTGGGCTGGGGTTCTGAAGCCTGCTGTATATGGATTTTTCCTAACTCACATCATGAGTGAATTTCAGCCACAATTCAGAAATGAGCCATCCTCCAGGTTCTTTGACATTCTCTTAGATCATAGTTTGCCTTGGACTCAATGAATAGTTCATGACTCATTTCCTACCACAGTTTATTATTATTATTATTATTATTATTATTATTATTATTATTATTGTTATTATTATTATTATCATTATTTAATCAGTATAAACTGAGCAATCATGCAACCAAGTCCAACAACATTAAGAGGTGGTGACACCATGACAATTGTGTCCTAAATGGTACTGCCACCATCGTAATAGGTGGAATTGGACTCTTTTTTTTCTTTCTCCTCTGCCTGTCTCACTCTTTCCCTTTTCTAAAGGATGATGCAGCAATAAATCACTAATTAAAATATGAGAATATAGATAATGTCCTTCTCAGGCTTAACATTTGTGGATGGATGACATTTATTCTGTGAAGAACACAGATTTAATCAAGAATTTCTTAGTTCTTTATAAACTAAAATACAAATAATATACATCGTGCTCCTTTGCTCAGTTATTTTTATTTGGTTATATTTTCATCCTCATGCTATCACATAAACAATAATCATAAAACCTTGTGACTATAGCCATTTTGCCTTTAATTGGGTCCTAATATGGACACCAGTCTAATACTGCTTGTTTTATAGATTCTTTGTATTTACTTCTTTAGCCATTTTATAGTAGAATGATAAGTTATGATTAGTATGATTGTTTCAACAGAGATCAAGCCATTCATTATTAAAAGCTGTAGAGAATATTTTATTTTCAAGAAAAAATTTATTGTTTCATTAACTTATATAGTTCAATAATTTATAATTAATGACTAGATATATGGTATCTAGTTGAGATGAAGGGAACAAAGATTTTGAAAATTTTTATATTTATAACCAATTTTTCAAAAGATATTTATAGCATGCAGCTTTCTAAGATAGTTTTACACAAATATTAGAAAAAAAGTTACTTAATGATAATTACTCTGTTAATTGTTTTCACATGCCAGTTTAGAATCCAAGTAGATGTAGGGCAGTAGTCAGTTCAAACAACTTAGACTCAGTCGAGTAATCGGCCTTGAGCCCTGAAGCCTCAGTGGGTGTTTTCTGCTTGCTGGGGGTAGAAGGAGCTTGGCTATAACTCCTGAGTCTTTGGCTCCTGTTTCAGTCACAATCTCTCACAGCTGCCCCCACAGGAGATGTGTGCTCTCTCAGGCAGACAATGCCTCAAGCTCCCAGCATTCTAACTGGACCCTACCCCCATCCTCTGACGACAGCTAGGCATGCCTCGCCCCCAAGGGAGATAGCCACACCCCATTCAATACATTTGCCCCATCTTCTCTCTCTTATTCTTGCCCTCTTTCCTCTCTTGCTTCTTTTATTCCTCTCTTGCTCTCCCCCTCGTGCCCTCTTCCTTTCCTCTCTTGCTCTTTGTTTCTCTCTTGCCCTCTTTCCTCCCTTGCTTTTTGTTCTTCTCTTGCCTTCTTTCTCCCTTTTCTACTCTTCGTTCTCTTCTATTGCCTTCTTGCTCCCTTGCTTCCTTTCCTTTCTCCATCTCTCTTTATCTTCTCCTCTCCTTCCTCTTCCTTCCTTCTCTTTAGTTGACTGGACTATTTTCTCTTTCCTATAATAAAATATCTCATTTATACATTGCCTCCTTCTTGTCTAATGCGCCCTGTCATAAGCCTCAGCTGCAGAGAGAGAGACCCAGGCCATAGCAGTGAGCCACCAGTGTAGATATATTATATCATGCAGTTTGTTTAAGAATATGCCACAGTAGAAATGACATTTAGGCAAAAATAGCTTCAAAACAATCTAAATTGTTAACTTTTCAAAAATATCTTTAATTATATATCTGTTTATAAAACTGACTTTTCTATTCATTGACAGTGTTATGTAACTTTAGTATACTTCATTTGTTTTATAGGACTTTTTATTGTTTTAGAAGTATGTATGAGCTATGTGTGAAAAGTATGTGTCATTTGAGCTAGAATATAGTTTAATTTTATCAAATCCTCCATCCTTGTGCACAATACTATTTACTCCTTTATGAGATCCACCAACATTCTCCATACCAACTTATATTTTGTTTTGTTTTGTTTTGCTTTCTAATTCACTAAAACCACTTAACCATCCCTGAATGATATGAGTGTAGGACCATCTACTACTAGAACATTTGATTTCTCACAAGACAGTGTCTATGAAAAAATGTAGATTCTGTCTTCCTCGGTAGCCTTCAATGCATACAGCTCTTTAGATGGAAACTTCATGGGACTGTTACCCAGGTGCTAGAATTTTGGTAGGCTTGATCTCATGTATATGTCACAATCAATGTGCATTAATCTGTACAGTGTTTACAGACTTGGGGAAATTAGAACTGTTGGCAAAAGTGAAAACTTTTATAGCCACAATGAAAATCAGTAAGAATAGTTCTTAAAAAGCTGGAAATATAATTACCCTATGAAATAATGATGTCACTCTCTAAGGACTATATTATTATGGAGAGGTACATGTTCATCTATTTTTATTGCTCCTCAATTCACAACAGCCTCAAAATGGAAACAGCCAAGATATGAATCAAAAGATGAACAATGAACTTATGCATAATAAATATTATTATTCTTTAAAAATTAAATTCAGAAATTTATATGCATATGAATGGGGCTATAAACAGTACCAAGTGAGGTATCAGACCCAAGTGACAAACATCATGTATTTTCTTCATAAGTGGATGATAGCCTTAAGGTTTTAGCTAAATGCACTGTTCATCATAGCCATTATGAGAGAATTAGTGAAAGGCAATGGGAAGATTTCACAAGAAGGTTTACAAAAATAATTTTAGAATTAAATAATACATATTCATTTTTGTTATAATCATTATAAAATTTTAAATTTTAAGCACAAATAACTATAGCACCTGAACATTATGACAATTTAAGCTTAATGTTTTTGAGACTTTTGTAACATCATATGCTTATATAACCTGGTGACTTCAAATTTTTGCATTCATCAGTTTATCTACATAGCCATGAATATATCTGAAATAGATTCTGTCTCCAATGATTTCTTTATGCTTTGTTTTAAAACTCTCCTATAAATACTAATTATTAGAGTACCATTGCCAAAAACAATGTAAGGAAGTGACATTTCAGAATAACTCCGGTTGACCTATGGAATATTAACACATTATTATGCTTTATATACATCAGATCCATTTTCCAAATGGGCCATTTGTCCTCATTTTACAACTGAAAAGGTCAAACATCCCGTTTTAAGCATTGTGAAACAAAGGCTAGTTGTAGTTTGCATGTTTCTAGGCAACAGAAGCCGATGCCTGAATTCAAGAAATGACATGTCTTTTAATACAAAGATAATATACACCCTGAAGGACACAGTGACAAGGCAACTGGCATGCTGTCCTCTGCTGAATCATTATATAACCTCTGGCACATGCTTTCAGTAGCCAGATGGTCTGAGAATTATTTTTAAGTGTGTAATATTAAATAGAGGCCAAGGAGGAGTGGGAAGTTAGAATAATATACCCATCAACACAGAAAATTGACCAAAATTGGCGACAGAGAGAGAGAGAGAGAGAGAAAGAGAGAGAGAGTTGATATATAGTAGACAAAGTAATGATTAGTAGAAAATCCCCAAGGACATAGTCACTGAAAAATATCATATTTTGCATCCTATATGCCCCTCAAATGGTAAAATTTCCTTATATTATAATACCTCTTTCAACACTGATACTTTAATCTCTTGGAAAATACCTCCTATCTAGTAACCTCATTTACATGCATTTTACCTCATGTCTCAAGATTCTTATTAAATTGATACATTTGTAGTTGTTAATCTTATACCTAAATCTGTCTTTGTTAAATTGTGCATCTGACCATATTTAAATAGACATATATGTCTACTTATAATGTCATTGGTTAGAGATCTTTTGATACTCATTATATCAATGTATTTATATGTTAAAGACATATGAAAGAGAAGAGGAAAAGTAGTTTGTATGAAATTTTACTTCAACCCTTAATGGAGTATAATAGTCTTACATGATTAATCTTAATTTTGATAGAAGAAATTCATACAGAAATCAAGGGAGTGGGATAATAATATTTAACAACATTCAAGAATAGTTATATCATGAAAGAAGTTATGTGTAGTGTTACATCTCTCTCAGGCTATCTAGTTGTTTTGGACTGAACTTTCTTCCTATGGAGATGCAACATAACATTGTGCCTACTTGTGGTGCAGGATCTGACACTGTGGCATGGAGTGTATCCCCTGTTGACTTTTGTAATTTGATACAGGAGCAACTGATCTCATGTGGCTGATTTTGATGAGGAAGGACACTGAGTAACCAGCAGGAAGCCTTGTCAGTAGTATATAGTTGATAGATAGACTAGTTTTGCCCCAGTTAGAAGAGGACAGGAAAGCCCAAGATTTTAAATTAATATAAAGAATGACATAAAATTTGGAAGTTAATATATATCACATAACATAAAGCATAATATATAATATATAATACATACACTATAAAAATATAACATGTATAACATATCTCATAGAAGATAGCATATAACATATAATATATTTTTTGTTTTATATATCTTAGTCCAAAATATGTTTTCCAATTTTTTATTTGATATATTTTACCATAGTTAAATAAAGGTAACAGAGTATTATACAAGATTTCTTGATACTACAAAATCCTGATAGTATTAAGGAATTTCTTATGAAATGGCAGTCATTTATTCATTTGATTTATCCAAGTAAATATTAGGGTAGTTTTATATAATTTCTATCTTTTATAGGAACATATGTACTTATATAACATATTTTATAGTTTTAAGTAATGAAAAATACAGAATTCAACTTATACATAATTTTTAGCTATCAAAATGTAAAGGCATTTTAATGGACTTATTTTGGAATAAGGTTCATTTTTATTTTATCATATTAACATTAAAAAAAAGCTATACCCAGGAAGTGGTGGGGCACGCCTTTAATTCTAGCACTTGAGAGGCAGAGGTTGGCGGATTTCTGAGTTCCAGACCAGCCTGCTCTACAGAGTGAATTCCAGGCCAGCCAGGGCTACACAGAGAAATCCTGCCTCAAAAAACAAAAAAACAAAACAAAACAAAAAAAAAAACCCCAAAAAAACCAAAAAAACAAAAACAAAAACAAAACAAAAAAACAAAAAAAACAAAACCCAAACAAACAAACAAACAAACTATAGTTCAGTGATCTCATAGTTGCTATGGTATTCTAGAATAGTGAGGTCACTTAAATCTATGTAACCATTGAATATCCAGTGTCAATTGTGAAGAAGGTCAAATCCATTTATATTTTTATTTTCTAAACACTTATGTATGAAGTACAACTATTTCAAGTGCATATAGATGGATTTTTTTTTTCTGTGTGATGGTGGTGCATGTGTGTATGTGATTGAAAGCCTGGAATTTAACTGCTGACACCTTTTTCAATCTCTTTCCTCCTTAATAACAGAGGAAAATTCACTCAATTAAATCTCAAATTGGTACATAGAGTTAAAACAGTCAGACTGAGTTGGTGATTATAGTTTTGTCTACATAGCTCCAGAATCACACCATCATCCTACCTTATTTATTATGTACCTGGGTCCTGTGCATCAGCACTCCAGTCTTTTGAGCAATGCCCCCTTTATTTACTTAAATAATCTATATCTTTATAATAAAATCAATGCACAGATATGTTAATTTATCATTATGGAGCTGTATTTTTTAGATTTTTTCAAGTTTTTCTTTTTAATATTATAGTAGGTTAGGACATATCATGTTGGATTGCATGCATTTTTCTAGTTATATTAGTCTTTAAGTATGTGGAACTTAAGTATGAAAAAAAGGCATGTGTTAAGATTGCATGCATTTATCTAGTTATATGTCTTTAAGTATGTGGAACTTAAGTATGAAAAATGGCATATTTGTTTAAGCACATACTATTATATACCAACGAGTTAATATATAGCTGTAACCATCATATATTAGATTTTGAAAATAATTTTTGTTGTTCATAATATAAAAACTCACAGAAACACAGAGAGAGAAAGAGAGAGAGAAAGAGAGAGAGAGGGAGAGGGAGAAGGAGAGGGAGAGGGAGAGGGAGAAGGAGAGGGAGAAGGAGAAAACAGGCACACAAAGTTACGCATACACAGGCAAACAGATACATTTAAACTATTGGATTGCACTGAATAAAATAAAATGGAAACTATATTTTTTCTTCTTCCATAAGTGATTCTGGCTTGAAAACTGAAAGTCTATGGGAACATATTTTTGGTATTTTTAAGAAAGATTTTAGTGTGCATCTTAAGTTACATAGTCTTATAGATTTAGTCACTTATTTGTCATGTTTTTTCTATTATACCACAATAATATTATTTGACAAAAAATTACTTTGTCAGTATCTGTTGAGCCATTGCTTTCCTGTTAAAAAATTAAGTAAAATTAATACTATCTGTTCCTTAAATTTTTGATAGAATTATTTATGTGAAATCATGTTTGCTTCTTTTCAAACAATGCTTCTAAAAATTTAAATATTGTTTATATGTTACTTGTTTTTCATCATTTCTTAAGTAAAGTGCAGTAGTTACTGTCCCTCAAAAAATGAGGCTCTTACAGTATGAAGGATATCTAAATAAAATTGCCAATAAACAGGAAAGATGGGGCCTCAACAGAATATCCATCATCACTAAACAGAGCCTTAAGTTCTATGAATGGGTTGCATATGATGAATTTGTTAGCCAAAATGGCAACATGAAAACCCCAGAAAACTAGGATATTGCTGAATCTGTTGGTTGTTTTGTAGAATCTAGTAATAAGGCCCTATTGATTAAGATAACACATGGTAACAACTGGTTTAACATAGAGAAGTTGATCTGGTGCCTAAGTAGATCCTTTATCACTACAGGCTATTATTCATGCTCCTGGAATGTAGTCTGCCTGCTACAAGAGGAGACAAGTAAACACCAACGCAGTTGACAACTTTCAATATACCCTGTTGACGTGCACCAAAGATAGTACATTCTATTATAATCATATGTCAGTGCCTGCACACCCATAATCTTAGAAGTTTCCTCCTCTAGTAAATGGGGTTAAATGTAATCAGCCTGGTAATCCTACATGGGATGTCTTCAACACCACTTCTATGAATGGCCTTGCCTTTATTCTCTGCTCCATATCTTTGCCTCTGTATCTCTTCCCATGGGTATTTTGTTCCCCCCCTAAGAAGAACCAAAGTATCCACAGTTTCCTCTTCCTTCTTGAGCTTCATGTGGTCTGTGAATTGTATCTTTGGGTATTCCAAGGTTTTGGGCTAACAAAACCACTCTTAAGTGCAGGTCCCATGCCCAACAGTAGAATGTCAATACAAATTTAACTCAATGGCATTTTTAGAGGCTCTTTGTCTCATAATGCTTTCTTGGAGCATCGTTGTTTGTTGTTTTTACCCTATGGGTATTTTTCTCAACTATGTTAGGACTTCTGGTTTTGTGTTTCAACAGGATTTCTGTGTGTAAAAATGTGTGTCTTTGTGTCTATATGTGTTCCTATAGCTTTCTTTTCCTTCTATCTTTTGTCCTATCCCAGGTAGCTTTCTAAGGAGAGAATGAAGGGGTGGTAAGTTGGGTAGCAGGGGCAATGGAAATAACTGGTGAGGAATTGGGGGAGGAAAACCCATAATCATAATATATTCCATAAAAATATTTTCAATAAAACCAAAAATAGAATAAAACAATATTTACAAAACATGGTGAAATAATTTATGTAGAATTGACTAGAGCACATAAGGGACAAGAAAGCTCATTATAAATGAACCCAGACTCTATTTTATGTTCCATTAAATTATGACACTATGTAGTGGTGCCATTTTAGCTACTAAGCGTTTTTGTTTGTTCATTCTAATTCTCCCATGAAACTGCATATTGTCTTAATAAACTGTGTTTCCATTTTTAGAAGAAAATGTCATTTTTTATTAGATATTTTCTTTATTTACATGTAAATTTCTCCATTCCCAGTTTCCCCTCCAAAAA
>NW_022196898.1:60182207-60190381 GCF_008632895.1 Mastomys coucha | reverse complement strand
GGAACACCTAATGGCTGAGAAGCACCTAAAGAAATGTTCGACATCCTTAGTCATCAGGGAAATGCAAAGAAAATGTCATTTTTATCTCCATTTTTCTGATAGAAGTACATCATTTTGAATTTTCTTAGGAAAGAATTATTGCTTCCCGTGGTTTGATATAAATTTCTGCTTTGATAGTTATTCCTGTCTTTCTTTCCTTCTAATTTGCTCTGGTATTTGTAGTTTCTTTTTGCGGAAACATAGACAAGTGATTGAGAAATATGCTTCTGTTTAGTCGTCAGTATTACAAGAGTCTCTCTCTTAACACGAATTTTTGTAAAACTTCCTTTCATACAGTTTATCATTTTTTCTAATCCTTTTCTCACCTAAGCATTTCGTTTTTTAAAAAATTGTTCCATACGTTTTTATTTATTTTTATTTTTTTAACTTTTATTGCATTATGATGAGAAAAATTACCTGATTTCAATTTATCTGAATTTGTTAACATTTCAAAACATATTTTAAGTAAATAGAATTTAATAACATTCTTGTTTCCCTTTTGTACCCCAACTCCTCTCAGGAACCCCCTTCAATACCTGCAATATCTTTGCCATATTCCTTAAAATTTATGTAATATTATAACAATAAAAATGAGTATTATTAAAGTTGTTTGATATAAAACAACAATCAATTTAACAATCTTACATAGACGCTTGTCTATAGCAATACTTAAAATACATACATTTTTCTCAAAATAAATTTTAAATACCTCCAAACATATTATCTGTATATTTCAAAATAATACATCACTACTAGTATTTTATTAAATGAACATAAGTATATAAAGTCTTTGTTTGTTTTGTATTTAGTAGAGTTTAAAATCTTGGCTCTTACTGTGGTACAAGTCTAAAATAATAATTTTTATACATTGGATTTCATTGTAATAAGGCTGTATTTCAATGACCCTAACATCACCAAAGGATTTTACCTCTATTGTAGCTAAACTGAGAGTTGACAGTTCTGCTGCACTAAGGAATGAAATGTAGGCATGATTTTTGGATACAGACTTCCTGCTATGGTCAAAACTATTTGACTTGAGTGAGTGAATTTATTCTCAGCCCACAGAAACAGGTTAAATTCATTTAAGAAATGGTGTGTGTATTAAGATGGTCTATCCATAAAGTCATTCACCAACTGTTTCAATGAATAGTGGTTCTGCTTGGAGGGTGGCATAGACATTAGGTACAGGTAAGTATCTGGTTCATTAGCTGTGATGATTTGGAAAAGCATTCATCTCAGAGAAAGAGTAACTTATAGAGTCCTCTTCTTCAAACTTGATACAGGATCTACAAAGGTCAAGCAAAGCATTCAGTCTCACTCTTTTTTGTTCTCTTTCCTACAAGTCACCTCCCAAGTTAATTGTCTATGTCTCCCTTAGGTATATAAATACTTTTGAAATAGATAAGCTGTTCTGAAAACCATAGTATAGTGTAAAAACATGAAATAAACAATACTACTAATAAAGAGGCTGAGATAGGATAAGCAAGATTTCAAGACCATTATGTTGTACACAGCAAGACACTATTATGAACAAATAAGGTGAAAGTATATATATAGATTGTGCAATATTGGACCTATTTTTCCAATTACCAAATTAGAGCGACCATTGGATGACAATCAACAAATTTCTAATTCCTCATATTTTTGGATTTCAGTTGATTAGGATAGGATATGTTGGTAATATTGATTTTCACATTAAGATATTAAGGAAAGGTAACTGTCACTTCCTGTTGTTTTTGTTGTAAGAGGTAGAATTAGGTTTGTGTGGATTTGTTGAAAGATTACGTCCTTGCTTCTTCTAGGGTGTAGTTTTGTTCCTTATGTTGATGTTTTCCATTTGTTATCCTTTGTAGGGCTGGATTTGTGGAAAGATATTGTGTAAATTTTGTTTTGTCATGGAATATCTTGTTTTCTCCATCTATGGTAATTGAGCATTTTTCTGGGTATAGTAGCCTGGGCTGGCATTTGTGTTCTTGTAGGGTCTGTATGACATCTGCTCAGGATCTTCTAGCTTTCATAGTCTCTGGTGAGAAGTCTGGTGTAATTCTGATAGGTCTGCCTTTATATGTTACTTGCCTTTTTTCCATTACTGCTTTTAAAAATCTTTGTTTATTTAGTGCATTTGTTGTTTTTATTATTATTATGTGACATTATTATTATATGTAAATATAAATAATATATATATCATAATTATATTATTATTATGGACTTTTCTGGTCCAATCTATTTGGAGTTCTGTAGGCTTTTTGTATGTTCATGGGCATCTCTTTCTTTAGGTTAGGGAAGTTTTCTTATATAATTCTGTTGAAGATATTTACTGGCCCATTACCTTGGGAGTCTTCACTCTCTTCTATACCCATTATCCTTAGATTTGGTCTTCTCATTCCATCCTGGATTTCCTGGATGTTTTGGGTTAGGAGCTTTTTTCTTTTTACATTTTCTTTGACTATTGTGTCAATGTTTTCTATGGTGTCTTCTGCCCCTGACATTCTCTCTTCTACCTCTTGTATTCTGTTGGTTATGCTTGCACCTTTGACTCCTGATTTCTTTCCTGGGTTTTGTATCTCTAGGCTTGTTTTTCTTTCTGACTTCTTTATTGCTTCTATTTCCATTTTTAGATTCTGGATGGTTTTGCTCATTTCCTTCACCTGTTTGATTGTGCTTTCTTGTAGTTCTTTAATAGTGTTTTGTGTTTCTTCTTTAAGAGCTTCTAGCTATTTACCTGTGTTCTCCTGTATTTCTTTGAGGGTGGTATTTATGTGTTTCTTAAAGTTCTGTATCATCATCATGAGAAGTGATTTTAGATCTGAATCTTGTTTTTCGCTGTGATGGTGTGTCTAGGACTTGCTATGGTGGGAGAATTGGGTTCTGATGATGCCAAGTAACCTTGGTTTGTGTTCTTTATTTTCTTATGCTTCCCCCTGCCCCCAGCATGTGGTTATCTCTAGTGCTACCTGCCCTTACTAAATCTGACTGGAGCCTGTCCTTCCTGTGATCTTGGTTGTGTCAGAACTCCTCAGAGTCAAGATGTCTCTATGATCCTGTGATTCTGTGATCCTGTGATCCTGTGATCCTGGGTTTGTTAGAGCACCTGGGAGTGCAGCAGCTTCCTCCAAGGTCTGCTCAGGACACCAGCCCAGAGAGACTGGAAGGAACCTGAGCCACTCTGCTGGCAGAGTTCCTGTGTGCCTGTTCTCCCTGGTCCCAGTTACTCCTGGTGTTGGGACAGATGTTATGTCTTCCTCACCTCTGATCCTGAGAGTGTCAGAGTGCCTGGGAGTGGAGCTCCCTCTGGGTGTTGTGGGACTGGCTGCCTTGCTTGTGCCCAGTGTCTGCTCAGGACACCAGGCCAGAGAGACCTAAATATTTCTTAAAATTGTGTTCTGAATCTCTCTGTTTTTTTAAACTTGAGGATAGATTCGATCTCTCACACCATACACCCCAACCACAGTTTCTCTTCCCTCCACTTCTTTTTTTTTTCAAGTTTTTTTATAGATATTTTCTTTATTTACATGTAAATTTCTCCATTCCCAGTTTCCCCTCCAAAAAACAAAGAAACAAACAAAAACAACAAAAACAAACCCCTGTTGCCTCCTCCTTCCCTATGCCTGCCACCCCGCCCTCTCCCACTTTCTGGCCCTGGCATTCCCCTACACTGGGGCACAGAACCTTCACAGGGCCAAGGTCCTCTCCTCCTATTGATGATCGAATTTGCAATCCTCTACTATACACATGCTGCCTGAACAATCAGACCCCTCCATGTGCTGCAGTCTTTGGTTGGTGGTTGAGAACAACAATATGAACTAACTAGTACCCTCAGAGTTCCCAGGGTCTCTTCCCTCCACTTCTATAGGCTCCACCACTTCACCTCTCTTCTTCCATAAATCAAATTTCCTTTCAGAAAAAAGGCATGCCTCTAAGAAATAAAGGCCAAAGAGGAGAAAACAAGATACAATAAGACAAAGACAAAGCTCTCCCAGTGAGGCTGGACAAGGCAACCAAATAGGAGGTAAAATGTCATTGGATCATGTAAGCGTCAGAAACATAACTGCTCCCAGTTAAGAGTCCTGCAAACACAACAAGCAAACAACTATAACATGTAAGCAGAGGAGCTGGTGGAGACCCATGCTGACCAGTGCAAGCCCTATGCTTGCAATTTCATTCTCTGTGAGCCCATGTGAGTCCTGCTTAGTGTAGTTAGTGATTCATGTTCTCCAAGTGTCATCAACCTCTTCTGACTACTACAGTCCTTACTCTCTAACTTCTATGGGGTTCTCTATCTATGGAGCAGCTCCTATTCAGCAGTGACCACTCACTACTAGTTTTCAGAGAGCAACCTGCTATGTCAACATCTTTAATGCAGATTGGACAAAGCAATAGCCTTTGAGTATAGCTTGTTTCAGTATTTTTTTTTCATTTTTTGCCAGTTTTATTTGTTTCTATACAAGATTATTGGGCTAACTAGTGTCCTATTCCTAACTATCTAAGCAGTATATGACATGAATTCTTTCTCAGGATGTGGGCCTCAAGTTAAACCAAACATTGGTTGGCCATACCCACAAGTTCTGTTCCACCATTGGCCTAGTGGACCCTGCAGGTAGGACACATTGTAGGTGGAATATTTTGCATCAGGGTTGGTGTCCAGGTTTCTCTTTCTCTATTCTTCAGAGTGCCTTCGTGTGACTAGAGACTACAGCTCTAAGACTGCATCAGCTCAACATCTCTACATTCAGTGAACTGTATGGAAGTTGCCTTCAGCAGTGTGGCCTCACTATTAGATTGTAGAGAGCAACCTACTGTCCCAGCATCAGCCTATGTTGTTTAAGGATCTCAATAAAACTCCTTCAGCCAAGAACTCAACCAAATATAACACAGTCATACCAGTTGGAAGTCTTGTGCTGCTACAAAATATTCTCAGATCAGATTACATATCTTCCTTCACCAGGAATTCAAACTAATATCACCCTCAAAGATACTAGGACATTTCCACTGCACTAGGATTCCACTCCCTCCAAGACAAAGGTTTCATTTTTCTCCCCTCACATTCTGCTTCTCCATACCTGATATCTCCCATCGCTGAACACACCTGCTACCTGTCCATCCACAGAATGTATGTTTTCCTTTTGCATTCCTCTTTACTTAATCTTTTTGTTACTCTTGATTTTAGTTTGGTAATTATTTACTTAGTACATAATATTCACTTATAAATGAGTAGATACCATATTTGTCTTTCTGTGTCTGGTTCAAAGACTAGAACATAAATTCACAAACCTACAGATGAATGATTTTTTTTTCTAGAGAAGCCCTAAGTACACACTATAAAAAAAAATTCATCAAAAACAATTTTGGTTTAATAGATATGTACATGTAAAAGAACACAAATCAATCCATATTTATCCCCATACACAAAATGCAAGACTAAGTGGATCAAAAACCTCAACACAAAACCAGAAACGTTGAACCTGAAACAAGAAAAAAGAAGGGAATAGCCTTAAAACATACAACAGAGAAGAAAAATTCCAGAACAGGACACTGGGCACAGGCACTAAGATCAAGTAATAAATAGGACTTGATAAAATTGAAAACAATTTGTAAGCCTAAAGACACCATCAATCAGACAACCTAGAGAATGAGAAAAGATTTTTCACTATCTGCATATCTGATGGAAGTCTATTATTCATAGTATATAAAAATTCAAGTTAGATATTATACAAACACAAATAATCCAATTTAAGATTGGGGGAAAGATCTAAACAGAGAGTTTACAAAAGAGAAATCTCAAATGGTTGCAAAACAAGAAATGTTCAACATTTTTATCCATCAGGGGAATTTAAATCAAAACTGCTTTGAGATTCCATAGAGGCTAAGATCAATAACACATGTGACAGCTCATATTGGGAGAATTTAGAGCAAGTGGAACACTCCTCCTTTGCTGGTGGGAGTACAGACTTGAACAACCACTATAGAAATCAATACAGTGGTTCCTCATAAGGTTTGGAATCAATCTACTCCAAAACACAAATATAACACTTTGTTGGCATATACCTAAAGGATGTTCAATCCTACCACAAGGACAGTCACTCAAGTGTTTACTGTGGCTTTATTCATAATAACCAAAAAGAACCTAGATGTCTCTCAACTGAACATTTACACAACAGAGTATTACTCATTTCTCAAAAACATATTTTCAGGCAAAAAGATGTTCTGAATCTTTTAAAAACACAAGTTTTATTCAGTTATTCTACAGCAAGTTTCTATGTCTTCAAGTCTTTTGATTTGGTAAGGTGTTTTATGGCAAAGAATTGTGTCTATATTAGTGAATTCTTCTTGTACATTTGACAAAGTCTCTAATTTTCCTGTATATTATAAAAACCATACTATGCTGATTTATGACTGATTTCACAGAGCAGTGAGAGGACATAAAAGTCACACATGTTCACAATTGAGTTGATGTTCTTCGTTTTCAATTTTGTAGTTGTTTCATTTTTTTCTGACATGCTATTTTCTTTTAGTATAGTTTTTGTTTTCTTAGTAGAAGTCTGAATTTGCAATATTAATATACATGGTATAGCTTCCTATTTAGCAATACTTACACAATGAATAATTTTCTATTATGTGTTATGATGCTGTTGACTAATTTTATCCTGAATGTGTTAGCACAGTTTAAAGACACTCTTATATTACTTTATTCTCTTTTGTCTCTATTTTTACTTCTCTGCCATTTTCCTAGCATCTGTTAGAATTTTGATTTGCTTAGCTTGACATTGTGATAGATCTCCTTATTCCCAGCCTTTGGTAATCAGAGAAAGATGGATCGCTTTGATTTTGAGGGCAGCTTTTTGAGATCCTGTCTATAAACAAACAAACAAAAACAAACAAAAACAAACAAACAAATAAAAAAATTGCCAACAGGTTTTAAAGGATATGCTGGTAATATAAATTAATTCACAACTTTTGTGATTCTAGCACTTATAATGAATGCATTCTCTATAAATCTGGATCCATACACATATCTATCTATCTATCTATCTATCTATCTATCTATCTATCATCTATATATCTATCACCTATATCTATTTTTCTTTTAATATCTATATCAATATCTACATCTACCTATATACTTTTGTTTGCCTATATAAAAATTTACCACATACATAAATATCTCAAACATGATTCCTAGCCTTAGAACTTTGCATTGGTTAATGATGCATGTCATTTGGCATATATTAATACTCCTAGATACTTTATAATACATTTAATATATTTTATCAACAGATGTAAATATTTAACTAAATAGATTATACTATTTGAATAAAAATTGTCTCCATAGACATATAGAGAGTGGGATTATTAGGAGATGTGACCTTCTTGGAATAAGTAGAGCTTTATTGGAAGACATGTGGTCAATATGTGATGGATTTTGAGATCTTAGAAGATCAAGCCAGACATAGGGGCTCTGTCTTTCTTCATATTGATATGGATGCAGGACTCTCAGCTTTTCTCCAGTACTATGTCTATCTGCATGCTACCATGCTTCCAGTTATGAAGATAATGGACTAAGCTTTTTAAGCCTTAATCCTGCTCCAAAGAAATGTTTACCTTTTTGAGCATTGCTGTGGTCATGATGTCTCTTCGCAGTAATACAAAAACAAACTAAATCATAAATGAAGGATATTTTAAATTTCCTCAAATTTTGTATTTCACTGTGCTTTAATTTTACTGCCCCTTTAAGGAAATCTATCTTTTTTTCCACTGGATGGTTTTGGAATCTTTGTAAAATATCAGGTGACTGTAGGTGTGTGGGTTAATTTCTGGGTCTTCAATTCTATCCCATTGGTCTAACTCTCTGTTTCTGGATCAGTGTCATGTGGTTTTTATCACTATGGCTCTGTAGTATAGCTTGGGGTCAGGGATAGTGATTTCCCTAGAATGTCTTTTATTGTTGAGAATAGTTTTTGCTATCTTAGGTTTTTTATTATTCCAGATGAATTTGAGAATTTCTCTTTTTATCTCTGTGAAGAACTGAGTTGGAATTTTGAAGGGATTGCATTGAATCTGTAAATTGCTTTTGGTAGATGTTCATTTTTGCTATGTTTTTTTTTTTTTTTTTTTTTTTTTTTTTTTTTTTTTTTTTT
>NW_022196898.1:60151896-60181996 GCF_008632895.1 Mastomys coucha | reverse complement strand
AGATCCACCTGCCTCTGCCTCCCAAGTGCTGGGATTAAAGGCGTGCGCCACCACCGCCCGGCTCATTTTTGCTATGTTAATCCTGCTGATCCATGAGCACTGGAGATCTTTCCATGTTCTATGGTATTCTTTGATTTCTTTCTTCAGAGACTTGAAGTTCTTGTCATACAGATCTTTCACTTGCTTGGTTAGAGACACACCAACATATTTTATATCATTTGTGATCATTGCTAAGGTCGTTATTTCCCTAGATTCTTTCTCAGCCCATTTATCCTTTGAGTATAGGAAGGCTACAAGTTAGTTTGTGTTAATTTTGTATCCAGAAACTTTGATGAAGTTGTTTATCAGGCTTAATAGTTCTCTGGTGGAATTTTTGGGGCCACTTAAGTATACGATCATATCATCCACAAGTAGTGATATCTTGACTTCTTCCTTTCCAATTTCTATGCCTTTGACCTCCTTTTGTTGTCTGATTGATGTGGCTAGAACTTAAAGTAATATTTGAATAGATAGGGAGAGAGTTGGCAGCCTTGTGTGGTCCCTGTTTTTAGTGAGATATCTTCAAGTTTCTCTCCATTTAGTGTGATGTTGGCTATTAGTTTCCTGTATATTGCCTTCACACTTGGAAGTTAGTCTTCTTTTCAATTGCTGTTTATTCATTGGGTAGAATTTGTTCCACTAAAAGAACTTCATGTGTATGAAATTAACTGTTGATAATCATTTGCTTTCAATACTTTAATGATAATCTTTACTCAATTTCAGTTGAAATATAATGTACACATTCTTTCACAAATGTGTGTATACATGAATTCTCCAACTTAGCCTTTGACATCCTGATATTAACTTGAAGAGTGCTATAATGTAGCCCATTTCTCACCTACTACACCTAATATGTATTCAGATCTCAGCTTCAAGATGTGGCTATTCTGGTACTCTTATTCTTATAAGAGACTACTGCTTCCCCATCTTTTACTCTTATTTTTAAGGATTTTTCTATCTCATTGGCCCATTTTTTACAAAAGAGTTGTCAGAAAAGCAAGATTAATTCAGTATTTTTTCTTCAACATTCTAAAAGTTAGGGATTAGTTGGGATACTTATCACAATAAAGCAACAATAATGAAAGAGGGATCAAGGAAGTGGTTCTCCACCTACTCTTATAATAAAGTCTCCTCTTGTACATTTTTTTTCGGTGAAATCTTTCATAGTCTCAGTGCTTGTTGGCCTGGCTCATCAGCAAAATGACACCTTGAATAGATCTGGAATTGATACCTGGCCATAAGAGTAGAAAGAGCAGCTTCCCTTAAAGGAAGACATGCTGAGCGATGTGTTTTCTAGTTGGTTTTGCTGACAGTGTCTATTACTCAGTTTCAATTTCAGAGAGTTTTTTTTTTTTTGATCAATGCCTTGGATACAAATCAGAAAAAGACAGTAGATATTGTATAGATTTTTTTCTTCAAACTACCCTTCAGTCCACCTTCTATAATTTTCTTTTCAGAGTCCTCAGGAGACATTTATTTATTCATTTATATTGCATCCAGAGTTTTAGCACCATTAACTGAGAAGCAAACTATATTGCTTTCAATCAATCATTGACAAAATCATAACCCTATCACCATTATCTTTTAATAAACATTTATTACAATCAATCACATATTACTTTTTACCATATAATTTATGGTTGTTTAAATACATTCAGCATTTCTTTCAACTATTCATTGGACTGAAATAACATTTTTTTATGTCTTGTCTGAAAAGTAACAGTCACTTTTATCTGGCTACTAGATATTGTAATTGTAATTTATTTGCTAATACTGAGAAACTGGTCTTTCACTTCATTTAATTTTAACTAAAAAGCAATATTTCATTTGTTGCACATTGATTAAGACTATTAATTAAACAGACTATATACATGAATCATTACTTTTCTGAAATACAATTGCCCTGGGTATAGTGATAGACAGGTGTTGGTAACTGAGACAGTTGGTTTTGGAAAGGGAAGTTCTAGGACTCAGGAAGTAAGCAAACACCTAAAAAGTTTCCAGAAATGTAAGAATTTACAAATTCACTACATGAAGTGTATAAGTATTAGTACATGCTGGGGAAAGGAGAAGTTCTGATTGGCCAACTGCCTACACATTTTCCCTGAATATCCAACAATGTAAGTTGTCATCCATGCTGCCATATGCATTTTTTGGTAATGCGGTAGCATTTGAATCATCATTGTTGTATGTATAACAATCATATATGCTTTTCCCATCAGACCTAATAAACTCACTGATTCACAAAGCTGTGTATATGTGTAAGTGTGCATGTGTGCACATGTGTGTGTGTGTGCATTTGCATGTGGGTGTGTGTGTAGGTATGTAAACATATATGTAAATGTGAATGTGCATTATGTGTTTATGAGTATGTGATATATGTGTATGTGTATACCTGTGCATGGTATGTGTTCCTGTGCATGTGACTGTGTATGTGCATTGTGCATTGTGCATTGTGTGTGTATGTGTGTGTGTGTGTGTGTGTGTATTCTGGCAATTGAAGTCAGGATATTATACTTATATAACAAGTGCTTTACGAAAGGTGCTATCACATATCCCTAACTAAAGAGACTTTGAGATTTATGTCAGTATAGTTTTGGACCAGTAAAAGTATAATAGGGGAAATGTGCTTCTGAGGACAAATGACCATTTTGATAGTATATTAACTCATCCTCTCTAAATGTCACAGAACTTAACCCACATGGTCTTGTGGTAGTAATGTTTAGAAGTCAGGAATTTAGACTATTATTAAGAAAAAAATGCAATTCTGAAGCATATCTATGACTGCCTCAGTGGTTTAATAATACAAGAGAGGGCCTAAGAAAGTATTTATCCTGCTCTTACAATGTAAGATCATTTTAAGCAGCAAAAACAACTCATCAGATGCAGACTTGGCCAAGATTTCCAGTGTATCAGAACTTTGAGGTGAATAAACTTGTAATTGTGTAAGTTAGACTGTGATGTTCATTTCTGTCAAGAGAAGTTGATTACTTACACAGGTGTTCAGTGCCATTTGTTTCTTTCTCATGGAGTCAATTAAAAAGTATTAAACATCATGTGGAATAAGGCTATCCTATGATTCAATATCATAGACCTCTGCTGAGGTGTTTTTTATCAATGGACTATGTCTGCTGGTAAAAATGTATACTCTTTTCCTTCTGATCTGTATCAGTCTGCACCAGTTCACCTTGGGCATGAACTCGGCAGCAAATCCCACAGGACCCAGAGGAGACTCCACTCCCAGGTGCTCTAACACACCCAGGATCACAGGATCACTGGATCTCAGGAACTTAGTCACATCAAGAACTCAGGGTCTCAGAGGCAGCTTGACTCCCAGAATCTCTGACACACCCAGAATCTCAGGATCACTGGATCACAAAATCACAGATCACAGAAACAGGTGGACTCTGAGGATTTCTGACTCAACCAGGATTACAAGCAGAACAGTCTCTAGTCAGATATAGCAACGGCAGGGAGCACTAGAGATAGTCAGATGGCAGGTGGCAAGTATAAGAACATAAGCAACAGAAACTAATTTTACTTGGCATCAACAGAACCCACCATAGCAAGTCCTGGATATACCAACACTGGAAATTCAAGACTTAGATCTAAAATCGTATCTCATGATGATGATAGAGGACTTTAAGAAGGACATAAATAATGTCCTTAAAAAAAAATACATGAGAACACAGGTAAATAGATAGAAGACTTTAAAGAGGAAACACAAAAATCCCTTTAAAAATTACAGGAAAACAATCAAACAGGTGAAGGAAATGAACAAAATCATCCAGTACCTAAAAGTGTAAATAGAAATAATAAAGAAATCACAAACAGAAACAACTCTGGAGTTAGAAAAGCTAGGAAAGAGATCAGGAGTCATAGATGCTAGCATTACCAAAAGAATACATGAAACAGAAGAGAGAATGTCAGGCAGAAGATGCCATAGAAAACATTGACACAACAGTCAAAAATGTAAAATGCAAAAACTCCTAACCCCAAATGTCCAGGAAATCCAGGACACAATGAGAAGATGAAATCTAAGGATAATAGGTATAGAAGAGAGCAAAGATTCCCAACTTAAAGGGACAGCAAATATCTATAACAACATTGTAGAAGAAAGATTCCCTAACACCAAGAGAGAGATGTCCATGATGCATACAAGAAGCCTATAGGACTCCAAATAGACTGGTCCAGAAAAGAAATTCTTCCTGCCACATAATAGTCAAAACACCAAATCCACAAAACAAAGAAAGAATATTTAAAGCAGTGAGGGAAAAATGTCAAGTAACATATAAAGGCAGGCCTATCAGAATTACAGCAGACTTCTCACCAGAGACTATGAAAGCTAGAAGATACTGGGTTGATGTCATACAGACCTTAAGAGAACACAAATGACAGCCTAGGCTACTATACCCAGCAAAACCCTCAAGTACTATATATGAAGAAATCAAAGTGTTCCATGGCAAAACCAAATTTACTCAATATATTTCCACAAATCCAGCCCTTCAAAGGGTAATAAATGGAAAACTTCAACACAAGGAGGGAAACTACATCCTAGAAAAAGCAAAAAAGTAGTTTTCTAACAAAATTAAGAAGATAGCCTCATGAACAGAATTCCAGCTCTAACAACAAAAAATAACTGGAAGCAACAATTACCATTCCTTAATATCTATTAATTCCAATGTTTTCAATTCCCCAATAAAACTACGTAGACTATCAGACTGGGTACATAAAAAGGGCCCAACATTTGTTGCCTACAGGAAATCCACCTCAGTGACAAAGACAGACACTAGCTCAGAATAAAAGGATGGAAAACAATTTTCCAAGCCAGTCTTCCCAAGAAAAAAGCTGGAATAGCCATTCTAATATCAAATAAAATCAACTTTCACTCTAACGTAATAAAAAAAGATAAGGAGGGGCACTTCATATTTATCAAAGTTATTATCTGTCAAGAGGAACTTTCAGTTCTGAACCTCTGTGCTCCAAATGCTAGGACATCTACATTCATACAAGAAACTTTACTAAAGCTCAAAGCACACATTGCAATGCACACAATAATAGTGGGAGATTTCAACACTCCACTGTCTGCAATGGCCAAATCATGGAAAAAGAAACTAAACAAAGACACAGTGATACTAGCAGAAGTTATGAAACAGATGGATTTAACAGATATCTATAGAAATTTATCCTAAAACAAAAGGATACACCTTCAAACAGAACTTCATGGTACCTTCTCCAAAATTGACCAAATAATTGGTCACAGATCAGGCCTCAACAGATACAAGAAGACTGAAATAATTCTTTGCATCCTATCAGATCCCCATGGACTAAGGCTGCTGCTTAATAACAACATAAACAATAGAATGCCCACATACACGTGGAAGCTTAACAACACTCTACTCAATGATAACTTGGTCAAGGAAGGAATAAGGAAAGAAATTAAAGACTTTCTAGAGTTTAATGAAAATGAAGCCACAACATACTCAAACTTATGGGACACAATGTCCTAAAAGGACACAGTCCTAAAAGAAAACTTATAGCTATAAGTGCCTACAAAAAGAAACTGGAGAGAGAAGATACCAGCAATTTGACAGCACACCTTAAGGTGCTAGAACAAAAAAGAAGCAAATTCACCCAAGTGAAGTTAAAGGTAGGAAATAATCAAACTCAGGGCTGAAATCAACCAAATAGAAACAAAAAGAACTATACAAAGAATCAACCAAACCAGGAGCTGGTTCTTTGAGAAAATCAACAAAATAGATAAACCCTTAACCAGACTAATTAGAGGGCACAGAGACATTATCCTAATTAACAAGATCAGAAATGAAAAAGGAGACATAAAAACAGACACTGAGGAAATCCACAAAAATCATGAAAGCCTACTACAAAATCCTATACTCAACAAAACTGGAAAATCTGGAAGAAATGGATAATTATCTAGACAGATACCAGGTACCAAAGTTAAATCAAGATCAGATCAATGACCTAAACAGTCTTGTATTAGTCAGGGTTTCTATTCCTGCACAAACATCATGACCATGAAAGCAAGTTGGGGAGGAAAAGGTTTATTCAGCTTACTTCCACATGGCTGTTGATCACCAGAGGAAGTCAGGACTGGAACTCAAGCAGATCAGGAAGCAGGGGCTGATGCAGAGGCCATGGAGAGAGATGTTCCTTACTGGCTTGCTTTTCCTGGCTTGCTCAGCCTGCTCTCTTATAGGACCCAAGACCTCCATCCCAGTGATGGCACCACCCACAAGGGGCCCTACCCACTTGATCACTAATTGAGAAAATGCCCCACGGCTGGACCTCATGGAGGCACTTCCCCAACTGATGCTCCCTTCTGTGATAACTCCAGCCTGTGTCAAGTTGACACACAAAACTAGCCAGTACAAGTCTCATATCTGCTCATGAAATAGAAACAGTCATTAATAGTCTCCCAACCAAAAAAAGCACAGGACCAGATGGGTTTAGTGCAAAGTTTTATCAGACCTTCAAAGAAGACCTAATACCAATACTCCTCAAACTGTTCCACAAAATACAAGCAGAAGGTACACTACCCAATTCATTCTATGAAGCCACAATTACTTTTAAACCTAAACCACACAAAGACCTAACAAAGAAAGAAAACTTCAGACCAATTTCCCTTATGAATATCAATGTAAAAATACTCAAAATTCTTGCAAACTGAATCCAAGAACACATCAAAATGATCATCCATCATGATCAAGTAGGCTTCATCACAGGGATGCAGGGATGGTTCAATATTTGGAAATCCATCAATGTGATTCATTATATAAACAAACTCAAAGGAAAAAAAAACAATATGATCATCTCATTAGATGCTGAGAAAGCATTTGACAAAATCCAACATTCGTTCATGATAAAAGTCTTGAAAAGATCAGGAATTCAAGGCCCATACTTAGACATAGTAAAAGCAATATACAGCAAACAAGTAGCCAACATCAAACTAAATGGAGAGAAACTTGAAGCAATCCCACTAAAATCAAAAACTAGACAAGGCTGCCCACTCTCTCCCTACATATTCAATATTGTACTTGAAGTCCTAGTCAGAGCAATTAGACAACAAAAGGAGATCAAAGAGATACAAATTGGAAAGGAAGAAGTCAAGTTATCACTATTTGCTGATGATATGATAGTATACTTAAGTGATCCCAAAAACTCCACCAAAGAGCTCCTAAACCTGATCAACTACTTCAGTAAAGTAGCTGGATATAAAATTAATTCAAGCAAATCCGTGACCTTCCTCTACACAAATGATAAACAGGCTGAGAAAGAAATTAGGGAAACAACACCATTCACAATAGTCACAAAAAAGTCATCATTAGTGTCCATGATAATACCCATAAAAATGTACATTGACCATGCCTGATGGATACTTTCATGTTTTACCTATCTGAAGCATATGACGCTGTGTGGAAGAATATCACAAATAACTGGTTATTATACAGGTTATAAATATAACATTTTAAATTCTTAGTGTATAATTCTTATTTCTTAAGTATACAATTTTAAAAAAGCTATCATTATCTAAGTCAAGTATCTATTAGTTCATATTATTAAACTTTGTTTTAAGACCTGTAGTTTTGGAGAACAGGACATTGCTTATTTGGTATGTTTGAAACTTTGATTGTCACTCATGTATTTCTCTGGATTTTCAGAACTTTGCTTTATTTTATTTTAATTACTGGAAATAGCATTTTTCATACAGTATATCCTATTAATGTTTTCCCCTCTCCCTACTCTTCCAAGTTCCTCCACAACTCTCCTGCCATCCAGTTTCACATGCCCTTTGACTTTCATTAGGAAACAAAAAATCCACCTAAAGAATGATAATAAAATAAAATAAAATAGAAAATATAACAAAACTCAGGAAATTGGAATGGGAGAAAACAACCAAACAAGAAAAGGAGACAAAGAAAAGGCAGAAAACACATATAGATGCAAAATGCACACACTTGTACACCCAGGAATCTCATGAAAATATGAAACCAAAACTCATAAATCATATTACAAGGACCTGTTATTTTAAAAGAAATGAATTTTTACACCAATAAACAAAGAAATCCCACAGGTGCTTTTGATTTCTTTGTTGCTGTTTCTATTCTTTGCCATCTACTGATGGTGCCTAACCTTGAGAGTCGTTTCTTTCCCCACTAAGACTCCCTTGGAGAAAAGTTTACAAATAGTTATCAGAAGGTAGTAGCTTCAGGGATTGGAATGATGGCTTCTGTCTCCTATTCCTTTCTGCTCTAAGACTCCATCTCTTGTAGCTATGTTCAATCCTTTGCATTCGTCCTCAGAATCTATGAGTTCATAAGTTTATCAGTACTGTTGTGTTTAGAAGGCCTGTTTCCTGTAGCATTTATACTCTCTCCACCCTCTTCCACTGGGTTCTCTGAGACATGAATGGAAGGAAATTGATGGCAACATCCCATTTAGGGTTACAGAATCTCTCACATTCTGCTCATTGTGGGTCTTGATATTTGTTGCCATCTGCTGCAAGGAGGAACTTTTCGAGATGGCGGATCAAGATACTCATCTATGATAATAACAGAATGGTTTTAGAAATCATTTTAAGTTCCTTTAAAAGAAAACCAAAAAGTATTATTTGGTTTACCTCTAGTTCCCTGGACTATCTTGTTTGAGCTTCTTTAATATTCATGCAGTATTGGGTATATATCCCATCTCATGGATTAGCCATAAAATTCAGTCAAATATGGGTTGGTTACTCCCACAAACTTTACGCCACTATGCCCAAGTATATCTTACAGGCAGGCTACCATTGCAAATCAAAGGGTTTGTAGCCAAGTTAGTATTTCCATTTCTTCTTTGGTTGTGTGAAGATTTTCTTTGAGTATTGTGAACACTATACAGTGTCTCTGAAGGCTTTAGGTAGGCGCCAGCTCAACGTGTCTCTGTTCAGTGATTTGTCTAGCCATTGTCTTCAAAAATAGGGCCTTACACTCAGTTTGTAGAGAAGAACCAATAGTGTTGGGGATAGCCTATATTGTTGGAAGATTCTCATTGTATCTCTTTGGCCAACAAATTGATGAGATGTAAGTCATGTCTTCAATGTTTCATTGTGTTACATTATTACGAACTGGGTCTGGGTCTGACTCATTATTTGGTGATTTCGTTTAAATCAATTTCATTTATGTAGATATATTTTGATATTTTATGTTGTCTCATTTCTATATAGCCTTTCAAATGGCATTTAAGATTAACTCTCCTGCCATGTATTTCTTCCATCTTCCTCTCGTTCCCTTACTCATGTTTAATCCTTCTGTTTCAGTATCTCCCTTCATCCATATATAACCATCAATTCTATTTTCCATTCCCAGGGATATCCCTCCTCTACCACTAGTTCCTTATATTCTATCTTCCCTTGGTGGTCTTATGACTTGTAGCTTGTTTATTATTAAATTCCCAGGCAGATAGATGAGCAAGAGGAAAAAAAATCATTGAATGAGGTAACTCAAACTCAGACATATAAATATGGTATATATTTGCTTATGTTTGAATGATATAAATTGTTAAGTCATTAATAAACACACAGTAACAAGCTTGTGTATGTTATTGATGTAATAGATGACTGATTCTCCAGATAACTTTTGTAATCATTGTACATTTAGACACCACCAAGCTTGAGTGTGCTATTTTTCTCTGTGTACATATATTCTGCTCTTAATGATGATTTTCAGTACTCAAATTCTTCTAAAGTAATAATTTAGCCACCCATCAAAGTAGAAATACAGGAACAGTGGAGAATAAATGGTCACTCAAACTAAGATTCTCTTTAATAAAGGAATTAAACTAAAATTATTTAAACATTAACATTTACTATCTGTGAATTTTAATTCCAGAAATAATTCTATGTAATTTTTCCTTTGTTCAGTTATATTCAGATTTCTTTATTTTGATTTTGAATACACACACACATATATACATAGATATGTATGTATGGATATATATATATATACATATATATATATGCATATATATATCCTAACAAAGAGTAAGTAAAATTTTGATTAATTAAAAAGTAGATGACTGGCAATATAATTAAGAGAACCAGACAGTTTCTAAATAGCTTTCAGTTTTCACCCACGAAGAAAGACATAAACCAGAAAGTCAGCTTGACTTTGATATATGGTCTAATCTCTCATCTAAGAATATTGAAATTTCTTTTTCCTAAGCATGCAAAAGTAAAAGTATATAAAATGTCATTATATGTAATATGAACACTATTTAATGCAAGGCAGGTTATATACAAAGCATTAAGCAAGTTATATTTTTTATTGATACTTCCTATCATATAATCCTGTCTGAAGAGATTCATTTACTTTGTGGTAAGATATTTTTGAGTTCTTTTGCATTTTAAATAATTTTCTTAATTCTATACAGTACAGACATAATTTAAAAATGTTAATTTCCTAATAATGTAAAACTAAAGGATTATGATAGGAATAGGGGCTTAAGGAAATAATTATAATGAATATAGCAAAATGTACATAGTAACAAACTGACCCCTAATGATTCATTGTTATATGCATAGGTTAGCTCATATTTTAAATGCCATGGAAGAAATTTCTATTTGTAGTAGATTTTGATTAACACAGTTACCCATAGCTCATTGAGGTACAAAGAAATATAGACTTTGGAATCCTCAGCCCCAAGACTGGGCTAGATACATTGAGGCAGATGGATATTTGGATTCACAGTGATTGAAACAGTAAACACAATAATTGTCCAATCACACATCCAGGAAAAATTCCAGAAGGTAGGCGAGAATTGGGCATGTAACTCTATCTACATCCATGGGCTCTTGGCAATTGTTTGTTTCTGTGGGAGGGAGAAACCATTTTCTTTAAGCTTGTAGCCTTTAGTAGTTAATCCTTATCCAGTGGAAAACCAAGATCCAAGAATATTTAGCCAGAACAATTTGGTCTTGATTGGTAAATAAAACAAAAACAAAAATAAAAGGCATAAAAAGTGTGTATAGAAGGCAAAATGGAACTAGAAAATTAATATGATCAAACATGTTTCATGAAAGCTGTCAAAAAATCTAATGAAAAACTACCACATTCAAGAAGTGCTTAAACTGAACAAGCAGAATTGGGAAGAAAGAAAAAGAGAAAAAGGGCCCTGATCACTAGTTAGTTTGTTGTGAGGCTGTGCCTACTGGTAATGTCAGAAGCTACACTCATAATGTCTCACCAACATGACTTGTCACACATGAGCTGAACAAGGGAATCAGCAAATGAAGGGGTTTGCAATCCCATAGGAAGAACAACAATATCAACCAACCAGACCCCCCAGAGCTCTCAGGGACTAAACCATCATCCAAAGAGTACACCTAAGTCCCAGCCACATATGTAGCAGAGGATGGCTTTGTCAGGCACCAATAGGATGAAAGGCCCTTGGTTCTGTGAAGGCTTGATGCCCCAGTGTAGAGGAATGCCAGGGTGGGGAAGCAAGAGTGGGTGGATATGAGTATACCCTCATAGAAGCAGAGCAATAGGGAATGTGATAGGAGGTTTCCCAGCGTGTGGACCAGGAAAGGAGGTAACATTTGAAATGTAAATAAAAAAGAATATCCAATAAAAAAGGCATTGCAATAAGGAAAAGATCATGAAACATCAATACAAAAGAAAGAAACACAAGTAAATAAGAAATGTTAAAAGTGAGTCTTCCGCAGGAAAAAACATACCAATTACCTTATCAGTATCAATTGATCAGCCCCCTGAAATACATGCAGGTAAAACTATACAGACTGAGAGGTTTTATTAAAGACACGGTATCATTGTATTGGAAAAAGCCGATTTTCCTTCTCCCAACAGGTATAAATGAGAGTTCCATGGTTAATACTTATGCTAGTAGTTAGATTTACATATACATTTTATAATATAACCAAACAATATAATAAAATAAAACAAAATAATCTGTCACATTAAAATCCAACAAAACAAACAAGGAAATGAGCCCAAGAACAGGCACAAGAGTCATAGAGCCATAGACTCACTTGTTTGCACACTCAGGAATTGCAGAAAAAAATGAAAGCCATAATAAAATCACAAAGGATCTATTGCAGACTCAGGCAGGACCTTTATATCCTGTTTCAGTCATTGGAGATTTACTAATGCTGGCACAGAGGACATTCCTTTCTTGCTGTCCTCCATCCCTTCTGGATCTTATATTCTAGGCACTGCCCCTTCCATTTTCTGAGCTCTGAAGAGAGGGGTTGAGTGAACTCATCCCACTTAGGGATGAGTGTTGCAAAGTTTCTCACTTTTAGTAAATCTGGATTTTGGACTCTATGTTGGTTCCTTCTCCTACAAGAGGAAGTTTCTATGATGATGGCTAAACAAGGCATAAATATATGTATACAGTAGACTATCCTTAGGGTTCATTTTATCACATGTGTGAGCAGTATCAGTTGGATTTGTTTCAGTGTCATAGACTTTCAAATAGTGTGTTCTTATTCTTTAATGTGAATACAAGGTCATGTTTACATAATATAGTAGAGCTTCACAAGACTTCCCCAGTAGTAATAAAATATTTTAGTATTACTAATATCTGCTGTATTGTAAATAATATTAGTAACAAAATTACTGTTACTGATTCATTTTCTGGTAAAATACTATGATTAATCTCTAAATCATATCTATTCAGTCACATACTATACACTAAAATACCTACATTATTATTTCAAATCTCTAGTCATATAAATTCACACTTACATATTCATTACTCTATTTCTAAACATTATAAAACTTGTTTGAAATGTGCAACATAGAGATTTATTTATTCCTATTACATACTAATTTGTTATTTTCTATTTTTAAGGTTCTTTAATTCAAATTCTCTGTTTCTTAATATTTAAATTCTCCCAATGCTTCAAGCTCCAAAAATTCTACCATATGACAGAGACAATGGTGCCAAAAGCTAAGATGTTGTTTATCTCAGTTTCTAGCATTTTCCTCCTTAATATCCTTCCCCTTTTTGGTATTTTAGTTGGATATATTGTTCTCACAGTAAGGAAAGTTAACTTTTCAAGAATCTATTTTGAAAACCTTTTCCCATCATGTTCCCTTTCATGGTCTCTGTACTCCATAACTGACTAGTTGCTTTGACCCATCATGTTCCCTTTCATAGTCTCTATACGCCATAACTGACTAGTTGCTTTGACTCTGGCATTTTGATTAGCCCCAAATAATGAGAAAGCAACACTAGTACTTCTACTCAGCCTTCCAATTTCAGTCTCAACAGAGTCATTTTCATCTTCTATCCCTTGAGAACACTATTTGAAATCAATCATTTAATCTTATTTTCTTTAATGTTTCTGTTCTTTTGTGGTTTTAATATGACTGTTTTAAGGTCTCCAACCTTGATGAAACTTTCAGTGCTATGATTTCACCACTATTTTCCCATCTCAATTCTAATAATTATAAGTATTTATTCATTTTTAATTCATTAAGTTTGAGATTCAGTAAAGCTGAGTAGCCCAGGAAGGCCTTAAATTAATGAGGCTCTTGAATTCTGGTATTAGATGAGAGAATTATCATGCCTAATTCCATCTATTTGTTCTTTATACTGCAATACATTAAACCAAATCATCCTAAATCAGTTTATTTTAAATTAGCATTTAAATGTTTATGGAGAAATGCTTGTTCAAGAACCACAGACTATTTCTGTATATTATTCTTCCCTACACATATGCATGTGGCTTAATTTAAAACTGCAGGTGTTTAAGATTTGGGTTCACTTAAGATTTGAGAAGAATATGATATGTAGGAAGAGTTGATACTTTTCAAGTAAAATATTTGCTCTAAGAATAATGTGCTTCACCTATAGCCTGTGTGCCTTCTAGGATGTCTACAGAAATCAAAGACACAGGTGAGCATCTCATCCAAATACCCATGCCAGCTGGGAAAACAACAAGGCTCAGCTGACATGGGACCCACATCCTTTATCCTAATCACCTTTCTCTCAACCTGCTTCCTACCCAGGCCAGATCATGGGCCAGATAACCATCCACATGTCACAGCATGCTTGCCTCCTTGGAGGTTCTGTTTCAAAAGAAACAGAGCCTAAGCTCACAAAGGACCAACCTGTCCTGCTGAGTTCTACCTTACTACTGGTCTACTTCAACACCAGGACAAGATCAGTGGGACACATGCCCTCCCACACCCCATAGCCTGTCTGCCTCATAGAAGGCTCAAATTAATCAGGAACATGGGAGGCCTGCTCTAACCAGAGACACAGGACCTTAATCAGAGACATCACTGCCTGCCTCCAAAGAGACCAGCTCTAACTGCCTTCAGAGACACCTAAGCCAGTTAATAGCAAAGATAAACAGATGGTCATGGACAAGCACAGGATCATAAGTGACAGAACCCAATGTAAACCTGCTCTTTACATATGCACAGCAAGCCCTGCATACCCCAACATACCTGCAAATCAAGATAATGACTTAAAATCCAATTTCATGAAGATGGTAGAGGCCTTTAAGGAGGACATAAAGAGTGCCCTTAAAGAAATATAGTAAAACAGGGGTAAACAAGTAGAAGCTCTTAAAGAGGAAACAAATAAATCCCATAAACAAATACAGGAAAATACAATCAAAATAATTGAACAAAATAGTCCAAGAAATATAAATAGAAATGAAAACAGTAAAGAAAAGAAAAAGAGAGGCAACCCTGAAGATGGACAATTTAGGAAAGAGATCAGGAGCTACAGATACAAGCATCACTAACAGAGTATAAGACACAGAAGAAAGAATCTCAGACGTAGAATATACTATAGAAAATACTGACACATCCATTTACCTGCAAAACTCAGGATGTCCTTATTCTTAATAGCTGAGTAGTATTCCATTGTTTAAATGTACCACATTTTCTGTATCCATTCTTCTGTCCTGTAATATCTGGGTATTTTCTAGCTTCTGGCTATCACAAATAAGACCACAATGAACAAAGTGGAGTATATGCCCCTGTGGCATAGTGGGGCATCTTTTGGGTATATTCCCAAGAGTGGTATTCCTGGGTCATCAGGTAGATCTATCTCCAATTTTCTGAGGAATGTCCAGGTTGATTTCCAGAGTGGTTGTCCCAGTTTGCAATCCCACCAGCAATGGATGAGTGTTCCTATTTCTCCACACCCTCACCAACATGTGATGTCACTTGAGGTTTTGATCTTAGCCATTCTGATTGGTGTAAGGTGGAATCTCAGGGTCGTTTTGGTTTGCATTTCTCTAATCACTAAGGATTTTGAACATTTCTTAGGTGCTTCTCAACCATTCGAGATTCCTCTGTTGTGAATTCTCAGTTTAGTTCTATTACCCCATTTTTTGATTGGGTTGTTTGGTTTTTAGTGATTAGCTTCTTGAGTTTTTTATCTATTTTGGGTATTAGCTCTCTATCGGATGTAGGGTTAGTGAAGATATTTTTTCCAATCTGTAGGTTGCCAATTTATCTTGACTATGTTCTTTGCCTTACAGAAGCTTTCCAGTTTCATAAGGTCCCATTTATCAATTCTTGATCTTAGAGCAAAGTGAGGTAACTCAGACCCAAAAGGACATGTACTCACAAATAAGTGGATATTAGAAAAAAAAAAAAAAAAAAAAAAAAGAAAGAAAGAAAGAAAGAAAAAAAAGGAAGTACAAAGATACAAGTCCACAGAACTCAAAAAGGTCAATAAGCTAAAATGTCCTAATGAGGATGCCTCAGTTCCACTTGGGAGGGAGAAGAAAGCAATCAAAAGTAGGAGGTGGCAGGGAGGGACAACAAACTCAAAAGAAGAGAATCATAAACATGTAATACACACATAATATCCCTCCAAAACCAAACGATAAGAACTAACAATCATCTGTGTTTAATATCTCCCAACATCAATGGGGACCCAAATCCCCAATAAAAAGACATAAGCTAAGAGACTGCATATAAAAGCAGGATGCAGCACTTTGTTGCAAATACGAGACACACCTCAGTGACAAAGGCATATACTACCACAGAGTGAAAGGTTAGAAAAAAGTTATGCAAGAAAATGGTCCCAAGAAGCAAGCTGGAGTATCCATTGTTATATCCAATAAAATAGACTATCAATCAAGAGAAATGGGGAAGGACAATTCATCAAAGGAAAATTCTGCTAAAAGGAAGTCTCAATTCTGAATATCTATTCCCCAAATGAAAGGACACCAACCTTTGTAAAAGAAATGTTACTAGAGTTACATACACATTGAACCTTACACAATAATAGCTGGAAGCTTCCACACTCCACTGTAACTAATGGATAGGTTATTGAAACAGGAAGACAACAGAAACACAGTGAAAATTAATAAACGTTATGAACCAAAAGGGTTTAAAAGATATCTACAGAACATTTTACCCCCAAACCAGAGAATACACCCTTTTTCAGCACATCATGGAACATTCTACAAAATGGATGATATAATTGGACCTAAAACAAGCCTTAGCAAATACAAGAAGATTGAAATAATCCCATGCATTCTATCAGATCACCACAGACTAAGGCTAGGATTCAATAGCAACAAAAATAAGAGAAAGTCCACATGCTCATGAAAACTAAACAAATTTCTACTCAGTGATAACTTGATCTGGAAAGAAAAAAAGAAAGAAAGAAATCAATGACCTTATGGAGTACAATGATAATTAAGAGAAATCATACCCAAACACAATGAAAGCAGTGTTAAAGGGAAAATGCATAGCACTAAGTGCCTTTATAGAGAAATTAGAAAAATTCCATATAAGCAAATTAACAGCAGTGTTAAGGGAAAATGCATAGCACTAAGTGCCTTTATAAAGAAATTAGAAAGATCCCATATAAGCAAATTAGCAGCATCCTGAGTTATAGAGCAGAAAGAAGCAAACAAATCTAAGAGAAATAGATGGCAGAAAATAGTCAAACTCAGAGCTGATATCAACAAGGTAGAAACAAAGAGAATTATGTAAAGAATCAACAAAACCAAGAGATGGTTCTTTGAGAAAAATCAAAAAGATAGATAAACCCTTAGCTGAAATAATTAAAGACAGAGAGTATCCAGATTAAGAAAATCAGAATTGAAAGGGGAGAGATAACAGAAACTAAGGTAATTAAAAAAATCATCAGAACTTACTACAAAAGCCTTTACAAAACTGGAAAAATTAGATGAAATGGATGATTTACTAAATAGATACCATGTATCAAAGTTAAATAAAGAGCAGATAAACTATCTAAACTGTCCCATAATCCCTAAGGAAATTACTATAAAAACTCAAAGCCAGCCTGGTCTACAGAGTGAGGCCAGGACAGCCAGGACTACACAGAGAAACTCTGTCTTGAAACACCAAACAAAGCTTAGGGCCAGATGATTTTAGTGCAGAATTCTACCAGACATTCAAAGAAGAGCTAAGGTCAGTATTCCTCCAACTATTCCATAAGATAGAAATGGAAGGAACACTACCTAATTCATTCTATGAAGCCAGACAGTAATAAGACCTGACTTCTTCATTGACAGATGCAAGCTGATGAGACCAACCACTGTCTCATTCCACTGCCCAGAGTTATTTTCTAGGCAATGGAGCAAGATAAACTCACTGAACTTTCAGATCTAGAAAGAAATAAATGGTGGTGTATGGAAAGACAAATATATGTTATTTTGTAGGGTGTATACTAGTATAAAAATATAGAAAAAGCATGCATACCAGGTGGAAAATTGAAGTGTGTTTTATGCAGACTCATAAGAAAAGAATCCAAATCCATCAAAGTAACAAAGTAAGAAAATTAAAGACAAACACTTAGACGGATTTGGGCATGAGTCTACTACTAAGTCAAATATATTTATGCTGTGCAGAATATTACACAAGTATTTGAAACTTTTACTCAGCAGTTTGAAACCTAGAAGGTAAGATATTTCAATGACTTCCAAAAGTAACAATGACATTAAATGACATTCGTGAGATGCCATATCCTGTATGGTTGTGCAAGGTATGGTGTGGCATAGTTCTCATCAGCGGAGCTGAGCCAGTAGGCCTTCAGGCTTCTAGATTATTGCTGATTGCTATAGGTATAAAGTGTGCTTGTATAACAATGTATACATTTTTCTTTGTGTTTCTCTTTGGTAAATGTTCTCCCTGTTAAGGTTATTAAGTAATGTCCCCTTTGCTAAAGTTAATGACTCCATGATAATCAAAAACAGCATGATTCCTGGAATTGGGAATATGTCTGGTGTTCTTCAGCAAAATGGTGGCTGTGAACTTCAGGACAGTCCTTTAGGCTGTGAGAAAGAACTCTGAAAACATGCATTAAAGAATACATGAATCAGTGTGATAATTGTTCTTTACAGGATTTATCAACTATGCCCAATATAAGAATGCAATTGGATAAATTGTATGATGGGCTTCACAGACCTGAAAGGACAGACGTAGCTGCACTAATGAGCCAGCTTCAATAGAAAGATATTAAAGAAGGAGATAAAGATATTTAGAGAGTGGTGATCTCATGGAAAGATAATTGTTTGCATTTACAGTTGAACAGAGAATAGTTTGGACTTTTAATCTGGAATGAACTACCAATCCAGAAATGGAGGGCACCGTGATGATCCACATTTTGACGCTGGAGTATATAGGCTTTTGATCTGAATCTGGAGGAACGGTGGCCATGAAAAGTGTAGGCCTAGGCATGGTGCTATGCATCTTTAATCCATGCATTCAGGAGACAGAGCCATGCTGATGTCTGTGTTCAAGTTCTGTCTACAGAGTAAGTTTCATGACAGCCAAGCTTAGGCAGTGAAGGAGTTGGAAAACAGAAAGCTGGTGATAATAGAGTAGAACAATAAGGCCATATTCCAGCTCCAGCAAGCAGCAGAACTTAACAACTTCAGCCCCGTGGGTCTATCTTTATAATTTAGCTGATTTGTGGGATAATCAAAAGGAAACCTGCGGTAAATGATTGAATTGATAGGCAATTCTTAAGAAAGTAGCTTATACAAAATAAAGTACTAGGTTTTGGTCTACAAGGGAGAGCTAACTTGAGCAGAGAGCTATCTTGAGCAGAACGCGGAACTGTCAGCTTGCATCCATCACTGACTCCAAGTCATTCATCCACCACTCCCAAACACTTCTTCCTCAGGACCCTTTCTCAAGCTGAGGCAAGTTCAATGAGAACATTGAAAATCCTCTACAGAACATTCATGTCAATATGTTTACATTGTTTGGCTTCCAAGAAACATAATTACTAACCAAAAGAGGCATCATTAAAATTTGGCCCATTAGGAATGTAAACTCTTTTCTATGAGCTGGCTTATATAATAGGATTTTGCGTCAATGCTTTTAACATACGTATAAAAAATAAATTGATGTGCAGGAAAAATAAGAGAAAACACAAGATATGTCAATTATGATAAGGGAATGTTAAAAAAAACAAACTAAACTACTATAAGTAAAAATATATAAAACAGTAGATATATTCATTGATTTACATCAGTATATAGAAAATCAAAGAGGTAAATTTATCTAAAACAGTGAACAGAAATTTAAAATTGGCTTAAAAAAAAGAAAGCAATTCAATAGTCTTTAATATCTCAAAATGGAATAAGATGAGTATAATTTGAATCCTCTACTGTGAAGCATTATATATATATATATATATATATATATATATATATTATACATATATATAATATATATATGTATATATGTGTGTGTGTGTATGAGTGTATGTGTGTGTGTGAGAGAGGAAGAGAGAGGAATCAAATTTTATAAAAGTGAGAATCTCAATTATGAAACTTAAAGATGTATAAACAAAAAATGATGGAAAGAGAAATATACAATTTATAAAATAATTGAATATTTCAACCTTATATTGAACAGATAATCATAAAAAGGCAGATTAAGACACATATACTCCACAAAGGAACAAATATAATGGAGAGGAATATATTTCTCTCAATCATAATACAAATCTTTAAAAAGAGGAACAATAGAATTAAGTGTGTGAAAAAAATTGAAAATCCTGTAATATTGACCTCTTTGCTCAATGAAAGAATGTTTAAAAATAATTTTAAGTCTGCATTTTCTAAAATTTAATATATATTGTGTATAGTATTATATATACTATATATTCTAAAATATATATATTTACACATATATATTGGTGTGTATATAGTTAAATATAAACACATATTATAAAAACATATATATATATGTGTATGTGTATATATATATGGGTGTGTATATATATATATATATATATATATATATATATAAATATATATATATAAACCCTATCTACCAACTTAAGAAAAAATGTGTTTGAAACTACACAGAAGGAATAAAAATACCAACAGTTATAAATATGGTTCTTCATAAATAGAAAACAACAATCATTTATTATTGATAAAATAAGAGATTGTACCTTATTTACATATTTTAACAGAGTAACCTTTAAAATAGAAAATTATTTGAAATAGTAGCAATATTTAATAATATTTATACAACTATATATTTAAAACCAATACAAAGCAGAGCAATATAATAGGAGAGGGAAATCTTGTACTACATAGGAAACGTTTAAAAAATCAATTAGATGAGGATTGTGAAGATGCTACAGATGCTTAAATTAACATCTATTTAATCAATAAAATCACAAAATGAAAACATATATATAATGTTCCTAAACTAATATAAAAGGTGATCAATAAAACATTAGTATTTATTCAAAGATAGAAATAGTCAGAACAACAATTTATAACACACAAGAGATTTGTAATGATGTAGATGGTCATGTGTAAAAGGTCTATGCCATAATTAAAATGGAGTAAATAAGCACAAGTTTTAAGTGTGAAGACAAGAATGAGTTCAGTGAGTTAATTCTTATCTTCATGGAGAACAAGATTATGGCAGTTTAAAGGAAAGGAGTATGTAATAAGAGATGTGGAACAAGGCCGGGCGGTGGTGGCACACACCTTTAATCCCAGCACTTGGGAGGCAGAGGTAGGCGGATTTCTGAGTTCGAGGCCAGCCTGGTCTACAGAGTGAGTTCCGGGACAGCCAGGGCTACACAGAGAAACCCTGTCTCAAAAAAACAAAACAAAACAAACAAAGAAACAAACAAAAACAGATATTGAACAAACTGAGACACTATGTCCTGGTAGGAATTGAAACAGCCTCACAGGTAAACTGAAACACCTTTACTTCTAACTGTTGAATCTACCTAAGGATATTAAGCAAAATTACAAAAGTATTATCTTGCCAGGCAGTGGTGGCCCACGCCTTTAATCCTAGCACTTGGGAGGCAGAGGCAGGCGGATTTCTGAGTTCTGAGTTCGAGGCCAGCCTGGTCTACGGAGTGAGTTCCAGGACAGCCAGGGCTACACAGAGAAACCCTGTCTCAAAAAACAAAAACAAAAAAACAAAAACAGAAAACAAAAACAAACAAACAAACAAACAAACAAAAAGTACTATCTTGTCTGCTCTAGAGTTGTGGATCAGAATGGGTCTTGGATTTTGAGGAAAGGAGGGAGAGGTGAAGATTTGCAGTAAGTCTATCTGTTTCCTTTACTGGGGACTAGATAAGTCTCTTTAAGGTCCTGAGGTGCAGAGAGAAAATATTTCATGTCTACCTAGTTGACCACCACTTTCATCAGACTTTTACTGTACAATTTTATCATATTTTGGGCATCATTTTTAAGGACTCTAGTGCTGCAAAATTGATAACGTTGTTTGCAGAATTGTAATTATAATTCTGTGACCAGAGAGAGGCACAGCAAATACCCAGGATCCTTTCTTTACTTTTGGCATGGGTGTCCTGTCCTTAGACAGTATCTTTCTTCACCTTCTCATGAGTTTCTTTGTTCCTTCATGCTTGTAAGCAGAGAAGACTGTTTAGCATCTTCTTAAGATTTAAACTCTTCATTTATATACTCTGCCACAGTTGCATTAATTAATAATGAAATGTGTGAAGAATCACTACTCAGCATTTTACCTGTAACACTCTTTGTACTATTTTTGTAGTACGAGGAAGGGACAGAAGAGGACACAAAGCAAAGCACATTCTGTGAATGCTGCCTACTCAGAATTTCCCTGGGATTAAGATTTTGTTCTCTCTCCATTTATACTAGTTGTTTATATAAATGATACATAATTATACTATTTCTTTGGTACTTGAGTAACTAAGAATAAAAATTTGCTTGATAATTAACATTCATCAAACAAACTCATATACGTAGCATGTAATCTACAATAAAAAATATTATTCATGCAGATTCTTTAATATCATTGAAAAAAGTCAATATCTTTTACAATACTTCATTTTTAAAACCATTTTCTCTCTGGAATTTTGTAATAAATTGTTTTAGTGAAGAATAACTTTGGTGTGTTTTTAAATTTTAATTATAATACAATTATATCACATATCCCTTTCCTCTTCTTTCTGTAAAACTTCTCAATTGCCCTATTCTTGTTCCCTTTCAAGTCCAGAATCATGTATTCTTTTATTCCCTCTTGCTCTCTCTCTCTCTTTCTCTCTCTCTCTCTATATATATATATATATGTATATATATATATATATATATATATATACAACTATCAACCATCAATTATCTGTCTATCATCTATGTATTCATCTATCAATCATCTCTATATATATCTACCTATTACATACACACACACATATATATATACATATTATATGGACATAAAAATAAATATATAGTTACAACCTTTTAGGCCCCTTTAGTGTTTCTTGTAAGCATTTTATTATGATAAACCTCTTGGAATTGGGTATATATCGGTGTATATTTGTGGATATAATCTATGGGGAAGATTTTTTCAATACTCTATTTGCCTGTGGGAACTTTTATAAAACTTCACTATGTTTCACATTTTTAAAAAGTTATCAAAGTCAAATGGTCCCTTAGCCCTATCTGCTATGATGTGTTGTTTTTCAGTTCTTTCACAAGTAATAGCAGGAGCCTTTTCTACTCAAAAGTCATAAGTGTTGCTTATTAATAGGCTATACCATGAAAGCCGGATCTGGTTTCTACTATATTTCTCAGCAACAGTTGATTAACTACTCCTACTTCACATTAAATAATAATTCTCTAATGTCATTTATAAAATTCCATTAAACAATATATAAGAAAATCCTAATTCATCATTGTAGTCCAAGTGTTATATTTTTGTTCAACGTCAATTATAATTTAATCTACTTTATTTTTCCAAGTTCTTTATTTTAATTCAGTTCATTAAATGTTACTGTCAATCAAGGTAATCTCTATTTACAAATCTGTGATATTTTTACAATTATTTTTATCTTGATACATGATAGACATTTGCAAACTTTGCTTAAATCAAACAGCCCTACATGATCATTCACTTCAGTATTAGAAATAGTTTACCGTTTCTTACTATTAAAATAAATGGGCAGATATGACTGGCATCGTTCCTTCAGGGCAAAAATGACCCTTTCCAATGAATAAAAATCTACATTTCCCCAGTTGATCAAAAAGATAAACCTTCTAGGGACTAACTGTGTATAGACAGGTGGTGCTGACAAGAAGAGCTCTTTAAAATTTAAGACAGCTCCTCAGAAGAATAAAAGAAATTAAATTTGTGAAGGTCACATCTGGAGGGCTGGCTCCATTTCTTTCCTTATCTTGAAACTCTAAAAATATCATAGCATGGAGCTAAATAAGCCATTTTCTCCCTAGACATATTTTATTACCATTCTGTACATTAATAATTCTCTCTCCTCAATAAAATTATGCATTCAATGGAAGAATCTGTCAGTTTGAAACACTACCTTTTATTTTTCCAGACTGTAATTCTGGCTATGCCAACCATACAATTTCAGCTCATCGTTCCAACATCATTTCTTGCTTAGGTTTACCATGGCAGTGGTTCAACTCTGAATGTTCAAACAGAATGCCTTCCAGACGTTTTCTAGAGCTGCTGCTGCTGACTTTCACCTACCCACACTGGCTACTTATATACATTTTTAAAAACCTGGACAATTCTATTAGTCATAGTTCTTTAAATGTTTAATGTGAATAAGAACATTTTGATTATATTTTATCTACTTTCAAGCAATCTAGATATAATAACCTGGTACTCAAAATTTTTGCTACATTGTATTCTGTTTAATGATTTTACAACTTTGAATGTGATGGCCCCTATATGCTTATTTGTTTAAATACTTGGAGTTGGTAGAAATCTTTGAGGAGGATTAGGAGCTATGACCTAGTTGGAGGAGGTATACTGCTGGTTATGATAATCTTGGAAATTTCAAAAGTTCACCTCTATCCCTCTTAGCATTTTCAATCTCTGGGCTTTCAACTTGCTCATCAGGATGTAAGCTCTCAGCTACTGCTCTAATGCTATGCCTGCCTACTGCCATACTCTCCTACGATGATCATGGACTCTAGCCCTCTGGAAACATGATTCCAAATACATGTTTTCTTTTTAAGTGATCTTGATTATGGTACATTGTCACAGCAGTAGAAAGTAACTAGAATTAAGTATTCTTTAAGTCACCAAACTTCCATCCTTGAAGAAAATGTGTGTCTTTAGTCTTTCACTCTTTCTGTTTCACTTTCCTATATGAGCTGAGAGTATTTTCTGCCAGTTTTCTGTCATGACATCATAAGTCCAACACAATAGGGCCAATGATTTGATCTTTCACTAAAGCTTCTAAAACAGATAAATCTGTTTATTTTCTTATGGATTTGGTTTTTTAAGCATAAACTTAACTAATACAGTTAATTATAATTGTATTTTTCCAATATTGGACAATTTTACAACTTATGGCTCTTCTTATTAAGAATGTAGTATATTTTCTTCTTCTTCACTTTAGCCCCATATGCTATAGTCTAATTAAAGAGCAGAGACTGAAGGAAAGGCCATCTAGAGACTGCCCACCTGGGCATCCATCCTGTATACAGTCACCAAACCCAGACACTATTGAGGATGCCAACAAGTGCTTGCTTACAGGAGCCTGATATAGCTGTCTCCTGAGAGGCTCTACCAGTACTTGACAAATACAAAGGTGGATGCTCTCAGCCAACCATTGGACTGAGGATAGGGTCCCCAGTGGAGAAGCTAGAGAAAGGACCCAAGGAGCTGAAGGGGTTTGCTGCCCTATAGGAAGAACAACAATATGAACCAACCAGTACCACCAGAGCTCCCAGGGACTAAACCACCAACCAAAGAGTACACGTGGGGGGACTCAAGGCTTCAGCCAAGAGTAGCAGAGGATGGCCTTGTTGGTCATCAATGGGAGGAGAGGCCCTTGGTCCTGTGAAGGTGCTATGCCCCAGTGTAGGGGAATGCCAGGATAGGGAAGTGGGAGTTGGTGAGCAGGAGGATGGGAGATGGGATAGAAGGTTTTTGGAGGGGAAACCAGGAAAGGTATAACATTTGAAATGCAAACCAATTAAATATTTAATAAAAAAAGTGAAAAGATAGTGAGTCTCTTCCCTTGTATTCCATGTTAATAGTCCCCAAAGTAGCTCATATTTAAAGAAGTTTCTTTTTAAGGTCCCAACTACACATTTTAGATCTGAGGTTTGTGATAAAAACGGGTTTATGTTCTTGCTCTAACTTGGCCCACTGGATGTCACACTGTATTAGCAAGGCCCAGAATAGCTTTGAGTCTATGAAAGCTGTGGGCAGGAGTTCTAATATCTTTTATCAGTACAATCTCTATTTGTTGTCTAAACGTTCAACCACAACTCCCTTTACCCCTACTGGTGAATCACACAGTAGAGTTCATTAGCTTAGTTATCTTCCTGCTGTGTTACTCACTCTTCTGTTTCTCCTGCTTCCCATATCCCCTCCCAATTCCTTTGTGAATTTAGGGTGTTCTTTCTACAACTTCAGTTTTTAAAATAATATATTCTCTTCGCTGAATTTCAGGAAGGCAGTACATATGGTGGGACTAATGGCTCCAGCAGCATATGTAACAGAGGATGCTCTAATTGGTCATCAATGGTCATCAATGGGAGGAGAGGCCCTTGGCCCTGTGAAGGTTCTATGTCCCGGTGTAGGGGAATGACAGGGCCAGGAATCAAGAGAAGGTGGGTTGGTAAGCAGGAAGAGGCAGAGGTGGGAGTGAACAGGGTTTTTGTTTTTCTTTTTGTTTATTTTATTTTCTTTTTTCTTTTTTTTTTTTTTGGAGGGGAAACTGGGAAAGGAGATATCATATGACATGTAAATAAAGAAAATAATAATAATAAAAGAATGACTTGCTCAGCTATCTTTGTATGCAGTCCAGGTACATCTGAACAGGGTAGATAGTGATCCCAGTAGTCTGAGTTCTTATATGTCAACTCGAAATTAGGAAATGCTCACACTTATGACTACAGACCAACCTAACAGAGGGAACTTCTCAGTTGAAATCCTTCTTCCCAGATAACTTTAGTTTTCATCATGTTGAGTAAAAACTAAACATCTTACTTATTTACAGATAAGATAGTACTAATTATATACTAATCATTCACAAATAAGATAGTACTAGTTGTCTTAACTACTTCTCTATATTTTCTTTACATTAAAGTTCCTACATGTAATAAACTTTGCACAATTTTTTTTTTCTTGTAAGGCAGGGTTGTACTCTTTAACACAAAATGATGACCCAATTGCTACACATTCTGCCTTTCTGAACGCCAGGATTCCAGGTATGTGATATAATGTTTGGCTAACAATTTTATTCTGAAGATTGCTTATTGCACTTTAAATTTAGCAGATATTCAAGTTAATTGATATATTAAATAAACCAATTTGAAATATCATTTTTGATTAAGAATTTGGAAAGTTTATTTCTTCTGGTTTAGGGTTTAGCACTCATATAATAACAACATATTTCACTCTTACTCCCTTATAACATATGCTACTAAACAAGTTAAAATATTAAAACTTTAAAGTAATTTCCACAGAATTTGTTAGATATGAACTCTTTTATAAAAGGAGCCAGTAATTCTGTATTCATATATATATGAATATTAAGTATTCATTTATGTGTACATATATGTGTATGTGTCAGATCATATAAAAAGCAAGGCATATATATGTGTACATACATGTGTATGTATATACACATGTAAATTACAGCTTAATTTTTGTGTATTGAATACTGAAACAATGAATATATATACATATATATAATCACATATATATACTAATTAACATATAATATTATATTTTAGTAGTTACATGATCTAAAACTAAGGTGGATCATGGCCTTATATGTCTCATTCTTTAGACTAAATAGTGATATTTATCACTTGCAAATATACTTATTTATCTATTATTCCATTTGTTTACATCTCAAATGATATCCTACTTCCTGGTGACCTGTCCACCAATCCCCCCATTCCATATTGATCTTCCCCCTTCCCTTTACTTGTATGAGGGTGCTCCCCCACCCACCCCCACTCTCCTGCCCCACCAGTCTAACATCCACCTAAGCTGGGGCATCAAACCTGCCTGGGACCAAGAGCCTTCCCTCCCATTGTTGTCAGATAAGGTCATCCTCTGCTACATATGTATCTGGAACCATGAGTCCCTCCAGGTACATTCCTTGGTTGGTGGTCTAGACTCTGGGAAAACTGTGTGGTCAGGCCAACCTTTGTTGTTTTCCAATGAGGTTGCAGTTTCCCTCCATTCCTCTAGTCCTTTTGTCAGATCCCACACCAGGTTCCCTGAGCTCAGTCTGATGGTTGGCTTCAAGCATCCACATCTGCATTGCTCAATTGCTGACTGGATCTCCAAAGGAACTGCCACACTAGGTTCCTGTAAACAAGCACCTCTTGATCATGTCAACAATGTTGGGTTTGGTGTTTGCAGACAAGATGGATCCCCTGGTGGAGCAGTCCCCCATAAGCCCCTCCTTGTCTCTGTTCAATTTTTTGTCCATGTTCTTCCTTTGGAAAGGAACATTTCTGGGTTAAAAACTTTGAGATGGTTGTGTGGCCCCATCCCTCAACAAGGATGAAGGATACCAAGTAGTAGGATTGCCTATCTACCCCTTCTTTGCACATTTCAGCTAAGGTCATTCCCATTGATATATTAGGGCCTTATCATTAACTGTATCTTTGAAAAAAGTATCTCTCCATTTCCCAGGGATCATTAGGCACCTGTAGATACAGAAGAAGGGATGAACACATATGTCTATCACTCAGCTATCACTATTTCTGGGTACTTTGAACAGATTCAGCTCAAGGCCCTTTCTTTTTCCCATAACAGGATATCAGTAAAACCACTTTTATGAATGTATTTTTGTCAATTAAAATTATTGCTGGGAGTTAGGGGTGCAGCACATTGGGTCATAAAAACAATAAGCAATAAATCAAGCTACAAATGAAGAAGATAGCCCAAGTTAGGGAAAGAAGAGGTCCTCAGAAGGAGCAGGAAGAAGCAGAGGGCAAGGGCAGTGTGAATAAGTGAAGAATATATTATATGTAAGAATTAACATGCTGTAATGAAACTCGTTGCTAGGTATAATTGGCATTAATGAAAAAAATTTAACCTGTATTCTGTTTTTGCACTGTAAGTTATCTTTCAGATACTTTTAGGCAAAATGTCAAAGATTGCAAAGCTGGTTTGTTACATTATTTGTGTACAATAACTGAGAAAAGTGAAATAAAAAATGAAATTAAGAAATTGGCCATCAGAGCAGTTTAGACTAAAATTATTTATAAGGTACTTTTTGCCCAAATAACATCTACAATATAACATTAAAATGAGGACAAGCACAAAACAATTACATTATTGAGTGATTTGTATATTTGTAGAAAATTCAAACCTCTTCACAGGATGGATCCTTAGATTGAAATTTCAGCTTTAATATGGGGTAGAGACACTATAAATAACACTAAGAATTTTGAGTGAATTAGTATGAAAGCAGAGAGATCAGTCTGGTTGTGATTTTCTAACAGGACATACCATAGTCTTAAAGAGGATTGTTAATGAAGAAACTGTAAGATAACCTTGGGTACAAGTTTCACTTTGATGAAAGCCTTGCAAAAATATACAATAAAATCAATGATGCTATTTATTATTGCCTATTGATTTCTATCTCTTCCATTAAATGAAGAATTTTTTTATTTGATCATGTCATTAGTTTTATGTTTATCAAAAGTATATTTATATATTTAAGTATATTTTTGATATATTTTGACTCAACATGTTAAATTTAGCTTCTTAAATAATTATTTTAAGATGTAGCCAAGACTTGTATTTTTTTTTCATAAAGTCTTTTTGTTTGTTTGTATTTAAAGTTTAAAATCTTGGCTCTTACTGTGGTACAAGCACAAAATAAGAACAATTTTTAGACCTTGGATTTCATTGTAATAAGGCTGTACTTCAATGACCCTCACATCACCAAAGGATTTTACCTCCATTGTAGCTAAGCTGAGAGTTGATAGTTCTGCTGCACCAAGAAATGAATTGTAGGCTCAATTTTTGAATACAGACTTCCTGTTATGGTCAAAGCTATTTGACTTGAGTGACTGACTTTATTCTCAGCCTACAGAGAGCAGATTCCATTCATTTAAGAGATGGTGTAGATATTAAGATGGTCTATCCATAAAGTCATTCACCAACTGTTTCAGTGAACAATGGTTCTACTTGGAGGGTGGCACAGACATTAGGTGAGGGTAAGAATTTGGTTCATTAGCTGTGATAATTTGGAAAAGCATTCATGTCAGAGAAAGAGTAACTTATAAAGTCCTCTTCTTCAAACTTGATAAAAGAGTTACAAACTCAAGCAAAACATCCAGTCTCACTCTTTGTTGTTCTCTTACAAGGAACCTCTCTAGTTAATCATCTATGTTTCTTTTGCGTATATAAATACTTTTGAAATATATAAGCTGTTCTGAAAACCATAGTATAGTGTAAAGACATGAAATAAACAATACTACTAATAGAGAGGTTGAGATAGGAGAAGCAAGATTTCAAGACACTTATATTGAACATAGCCAGACAATGTCACAAACAAGCTGAAAGTATATATAGATTGTACAATATTGGACCTATTCCTCCAA
>NW_022196898.1:60118908-60150552 GCF_008632895.1 Mastomys coucha | reverse complement strand
ATCATGATAAGTGATTTTAGATCTGAATCTTGTGTTTCTGGTGTGATGGTGTGTCCAGGACTTGCTATTGTGGGAGAATTGGGTTCTGATGATACCAAGTAACCTTGGTTTGTGTTGTTTATTTTCTTCTGCTTGCCCCCTGCCATCTGGTTATCTCTAGTGCTACCTTCCCTTGCTAAATCTGACTGGAGTCAGTCCTTCCTGTGATCCTGGTTGTATCAGAACTCCTCAGAGTCAGGCTGTCTCTGGGATCCTGTGACCCTGGGCTTGTTAGAGCACCTGGGCGTGCAGTAGCTTCCTCTGGGTGTTATGGGACTGGCTGTGGACTAGACTTGCATTTTGATATTGTACCTGTATAGACACCTTCACAATGTCAAGATATTATTGTGTTTTCATCTCCATGGTTACAGTTCACATAGAGAATTGCTCTGCTATTCCATTTACTTTCTCTAGCTTTCCTTTTATCCCTTATATTGTGCAGCATCTTTTTCCTTTCACTTGGCACTTCCTTTCTCTCCTTATTTCGCTTATTTATAAAGCAATGCTAGAGATACAAATCCGTGCCTGTCTCATACATATTTGAATTGTTCATTTGCATTCTACTTCATCTAATTCCAGCAAGGACATGCTATATTTGTTAACTAAATTTAACACAATGTATCATAAACTAATTTCAGTCAATACATGGGCCACCAATAGCAGAAAAGATAACAGACCCATTTCAATCATATGTGATAAGCCACACCTTAGCATCTTTATTTGACTATGATAAATTACCAAAGATTAATATCAATTTCCACATTAGAAAGTATCAGTATAAAAAAGAAGACCATTTTAAATTTCACATTTCTAGTAATGTGTATCCAATTTGACCTGTCTTGTAACAGTTTAAACTATTGTCTAAAGAAAGTGAAGTTAATGTACAATGAAATGGTTCAGTGTTTATAGTCACTTGTACTCTAAAGCACAGATTAGCCACATTAACTGAATTGTGCTCTATTAGTAAGTAAGTATCAAATTCTGATATATTCAGATAATTCCATTTGAAAGTTATCAAATTTGCATTTCTCTGATGACTAAGGATTTTGAACTTCTTTAGGTGCTTCTCAGCCATTCAAGATTCCTCAGTTGAGAATTCTAGGTATAGCTCTGTACCCCACTTTTCTTTCCTTTTTTTTAAAAAAAAAACTTTATTTTATTTTATTTTTTGATTCACTTTACAATCTGATTGATGGCCCCTTCCTATTCTTCTCTCAGTCCCACTCTCATACCCCTTCCCCTATTGCCCCATGTCTTTATTCTCAGAGAATGAGTGTTCCCCCACAGGTACCAACTTACCCTGAAACATCAAGTCATAGCAGAACAAGGCACATCCTCTCCCACTTGAGGCCAGGCAAGGCAGCCCAGCTGTGGGATAGGGAACCAAAGGTAGGCAACAGAGTCAAAGACAGCCTCCACTCTAGTTGTTGGGAAACCACATGAAGAAAAACCTGCACATCTGCTCCATATGTCTAGGGGGCCCTGACTCTCCTGGGGCACAGGTGAGTTTACTCTATAGATCTTTTTGTGGTGCTATTGACACCTCCCACTTAATCCTTCACCCTACTCTCATACAGGACTTCCTGACTTGTGCCTATTATTTGGCTGTGGATTTATGTATCTGTTTCCATCAGCTGCAGTGGAGGGAGGAGAGCACAATCCCACAGAACTTTCTGCCCAATGTTTGTTCTGACTACAAGTAGTTCAAGGGAAAAAAAAGATGGAACAAAGATGGACGGAATTGCCAACAAAAGAGTAGCCCAACTTGAGACCTATCTCATGCGAGAGGGCTAACCCCTGACATTGTAAATAATACTCTGCTATGCCAGCAAACAGGAACCCAGCATAACTGTCTTCTGAGAGGCTTCATGCAGCAGCTGAGTAGAACTTTTTAAACATTTATTTATCTTTTACTCTTTAATCCTTTTTTTTTTACAGTCCAGATTTTATTGCCCTCCCAGTCTGCCCCCTGACATGACTGCTCCCCATCCTATACCTCCTCTCCCCATCTCCAATAAGATATCCCCACCCCACCTTCACTCACCAAGCTTACTAACTCCCTGGACCCTGAAGTCTCTCCAGGGGTAGGTGCATCTTTTCTCAATGAGGCCAAATAGGACAGTCCTCTGCTGTATATGTGTCGAGGGTCTGTACCTCATTTTTCAATTATGTTATTTGTTTTTCTGGAATCTAATTTTTTAAGTTCTTTGTATATTTTGAATATTTGCCCTCTGTAAGGTGTGGGATTCATGAACATCCTTTCCCAATGAATACGTTGCAATTTCTTCTTACAGACAGTATGTCCTTTCCCTTACAGAAACTTTTCAGTTTCATGAGGTCCCATTTGTCAATTGTTGATCTTAGAACCTGAGCTATTGATATTCTATTCAGGAATATTTCCCCTGTGCCAATATGCTCCAGTATATTTCCCACTTTCTCTTCTATTAGGTTCAGTGTATCTGGTTTTATATGGAGGTTGTGATCCACTTGGACTTGATTTTTGTAGAAGGAGATAAAATATTCCACTTTACACCAATTAGAATGGCTAGGATAAAAAACTAATGGGACAGCACATGTTGATGAGGATGTGGAGAAAGAGAATACTCCTGCATTGCTTTTGGGATTGCAAGCTGCTACAAACATTATGGAAATCAATCTGGTGTTTCCTCAGAAAATTGGAAATAGTTCTACCTGAAGACCTAGCTATACCATTCCTGGGCCAACCCACAATACAACTCATATAGCATATAAAACTTAACAAGAAGGAAGGCCAAATTATGGATGCTTCACTCCCTCTTAGAAGGGGGAACAAAGTTTGACTCCATTTAGTCTGATGTTGTCTAATGGTTTGCTATATATTGCTTTCACTATGTTTAGGTATGGGCCTTGGATTCCTGATCTTCCCAATAATTTTACCATGAAGGGGTATTGGATTTTGTCAAATGCTTTCTCAGCATCTAATGAAATGATTATTGGATTTTTTTCTCCGAGGTTGTTTATGTAGTGAATTATGTTGATGGATTTCCACATATGGAACCATCCTTGCATCCCTGGGATGAAGCCTACTTGATCATGATGGATGATTGTTTTGACGTGTTTTTAGATTCAGTTGGCAATAATTTTATTGAGTATTTTTGCATCAATATTTTTAAGGGAAACTGGTCTGAAGTTTTCTTTCTTTGTTGGGTCTTTGTGTGTTTTAGGTATAAGTATAATTGTAGCTTCATAGAATGAATTGGGTAGTGATCCTCCTGTTTCTATTTTGTGGAATAGTTTGAAGAGTACTAGTATTAGGTCTTCTTTGAAGATTTCATAGAATTATGCATTAAAATAATCTTGTCCTTGTTTTTTATTTTAGTTGGAAGGCTTTTAATGACTGCTGTTGTTTCTTTTGGGGTTATGGTTTAAATGGTTTATCTGAGCAAACCAGTAGCTAACATCAAACTAAATGGAGAAAAACTTGAAGATATCACACTTAAGATATCAGGGCCTAGATGAGGCTGGCAACGCTTTCCTTACCTATACAATCTAGTATGGGAAGTCCTAGTCAGAACAATTAGACAACAAAAAGGACTATAAGGTATAGAATTTGGAAAGAAGTCAAAATATCTGTATTTGCAGATGATATGATAGTATACTTAAGTTACCCCAAAAATTCCACCAGGGAACTCCTAAATCTGATAAACAACTTCAGAAAAGTGGCTGTATATAAAGTTAACTCAAACAAATCAATAGCCTTCCTCTATTCAAAGGCTGAGAAAGAAATTAGGGAAATGACATTCTTTACAATAGTCACAAATAATATAAAATACTTTGGTGTAAATATAACCAAGCAAGTGAAAGAGCTCTATGACAGGAACTTCTAGTCTCTGAAGAAAATAATCAAAGAAGATATCAGAAGAAGGAAAGATCTCACATGCTCATGAACTAGGAGAATTAAAATAGTAAAAATGGCCATCTTGCCAAAAGCAATCTACAGATTCAATGCAATCTCCATCAAAATTCCAACTCAATTCTTCATAGAGTTAGATAGAGCAATTTTCAAATATATTTGGAATTAAAAAAAACCCAGGATAGTGAAAACTATTCTCAACAATAAGAGAAATTCTGAGGAAAATCACTATCCTTGACTTCAAGCTGTATTACAAAGCAATAGTGATTAAAAAAAAAAGTTGTATGGCATTGCTACAAAGACAGGTAGGAAGATCAATGGAATTTAATTGAATACCTAGAAATGAACCCATGCACCTATGGCACTTGACCTTTGACAATGGAGCTAAAGCCATCCACTGGAAAAAAGACAGCATTTTCAACAAATGGTGCTGGCTCAACTGGTAGTCAACATGTAGAAGAAAGCAAATTGATCCATTCTTATCTCCTTGTACAAAGCTCAAGTCCAAGTGGGTCAAGGACCTCCACATAAAACCAGATACACTGAAACTAGTAGAAAAAAATTGGGAAAGAGCTTCTAGCACATGGACAAAGGGGAAAATTTCCTGAACAGAATACCAATGGCTTATGCTCTAAGATCAAGAATTGATAAATGGGACCTCATAAAATCCCAAAGCTTCTGTAAGTCAAAGGATACTGTCAAGAGGACAAACAGCAACCAAAAGATTGGGAAAAGATTGTTATCAATCCTATAACCAATAGAGGGATAATATCCATATATACAAAGAACTTAAGAAGTTAGACTTCAAAGAATGAAATAATCCCTATTAAAAACGGGATTCAGAGATAAACAAAAAATTTTTGACTCAAGAATATTGAATGGCCAGGAAGCACCTAGAGAAATGTTCAACATACTTAGTCATCAGGGAAATGCAAATCAAAACAACCCTGAGATTCCACCTCACACTAGTCACAATGGCTAAGATCAAAAACTCAGGTAACAAGATATGTCAAGGATATGGAGAAAGAGGAACACTCCTCCATTGTTGGTGGGATTGCAAGCTGGTCCAAGCACTCTGGAAATCAGTCAGGACATAGTATTACCTGAGGACCCAGCTATATTACTCCTGGGCATGTACCCAAAGATGCTACAACATATAACAAGAACACATGCTCTGCTATGTTGACAGCAGCCTTATTTATAAGAGACAGAAGCTAGAAAGAACCCAGATGTCCTTCAATAGAGGAATGGATACAGAAAATGTGGTACATTTGCACAATGTTGTACTTCTCAGCTATTTATTACAAGACATGAATTCATGGAAATTATTAGGCCAGTGGAAGGAGCTAGAAAATATCATCCTGATTGAGGTAAACTAATCACAAAAGAACACACATGGTATGCATTCACTGATAAGTGGATATTAGCCTAAAAGCTATGAATACCCAATATAAAATTCACAGACCATATGAAGCTAAAGAAGAAGGAAAACTAAAGTGTGGGTGCTTTGATCCTTCTTAGAAGGGGGAACAAAATACTTACAGGAGCAAATATAAAGACAAAGTATGGAGCAGAGACTGAAGGAAAGGCCATCCAGAGACTGCCCATCCTGCAGATCCATTCCATATACAGTCAACAAAAGCAGACACTATTGTGGAATTCAAGAAGTACATGCTGACAGGAACCTGATATAGCTATCTCCTGAGAGGCTCTACCAGAGCATCTACCTCTGTATTTGCCAGGATTAATCATAGGGTCTTAATGGAGGTGTTAGGAAAAGTACTAAAGGAGCTAAAGAGCTTTGCAACGCCATAGGAAGAACAATAATATCAATCAACCAGAGCTTCCAGGGTCTAAACCACCAAGCAAGGGTACACACTGAGGGATCCATGGCTACAGCTGTATATGTAGCAGAGGATGACCTTGTTGGGCATCAAAGAAGGAGAGGCCCTTGGTCTTGTGAAGGCTTGATGCCCTAGTATAGGGAATGTGAAGGTGGTGGGGCATGAGTGAGTGGGAAGTTGGGGAATATCCTCATAAAGGCAGCGGGGGTAGATGCATTAGGAGGTTTCTGCGTAGAAACTGTGAAAGGGGATAACATTTGAAATGTAAGTTAAAAAAAAATCCTAAAAAAGAAAAGAAGAGCTAACAAAATAATAACAGGAGGCAGAGAGAAGTAGGTATCTGGGTTAGGGAGGGGCCTGGGAGTGAAAAGGGGGGCAAGTTTAGGTATGGGAGGAAATATTTTATGGGAGTCCAGAAGGCCAGGAGAATGGAGAGAAATATGTAGTAGTGGTATGTGTGGGGAATGGGGGAAACCACTAGAAAGTCCCAGACACCAGGGATGTGGGAGGCTCCCAGAACCCAATGGGGGATGACATTAACAGAAATGCCCAACAGCAGGGAGATAGAACCTGAAGAGGCCACCTCTAGTATAGATACAGCTATCAGTTGAGGAATGGTGCCATCCATCCATCTCAAAATTTTTAACCCTAAATTGTTCCTGTCTAAAGGAAGTGCAAGACAGAAAATGTAGAGGAAAGACTAAAGGAAAAACCATCTAGACATGGCCTCACCTTGGGATCTATCCCATTCACATACACCAAACTTGACACTATTGTTAATGTCAAGATGAGCTTGCAGATAGGAGCCTGGTATTGCTGTCCACTGAGAGGTTCTGCCAGCACTTGACTAAGACAGATGCCAATACTCACAGCCATTCATTGGACTGAGCTCAGGGACCTCAATGGAAGAGTTAAGAGAAGGACTGAAGGAGCTGAAGGGCATTCCTTCAACCCCATAGATAGAACAACAGTATCAAATAACTAGACACCTCAGAGCTCCTGGAAACTAAACCACCAACCAAAGCATATGCATATGCTGGTCTATGGCTCCTGCCACATATGTAGGAGACATCTGCTTTATTTTGTATCAGAGGGAGGGGAGGTACTTGGTCCAGTGGAGGGTTGATGCCCCAGAGAAGGGGGGTACTAGAGGAGTGAAGAAGTGAATTGATGGGTGGGGGGAACACATTTGTAGAGGCAAACTGGAGGGAAATGGTGTAGGAGGTTCATGGAAGGGAGACTGACCTGGAAGGCAGATATCATTTGAAATGAAAATAAATAAAATAAGTAATTTTTAAAAGTCATTTTATTTTTTATTTTTACTGAATCTATATTCTTTTCTTATTCAATACAACCCAAGTAAAATTTATCCCCCCTGTACTCCTTCAAGCTTCCTGCCTTCATAACTGTCTTTTCCCTATGGTCCACACTCTTCTAATTTCTTTTCCAAAAGAACAGGTTTCTAAGAGATGACATTCAAACCAGACAAAGCAAGATAAAAGTAAGACAAGGCAAAAGTTTGGCTATTGTTGCTATACAAAGTAATCCAATAGGAGGAAAATAGTCCCAATAATAGGCAAAAGAACCAGAGGCACACCTGTTAGGATAATAACACCAAGGAAGCAGCCATAACATATATAAAAAAACCTGGGGTAGACCCATGTAGGCCCTGTGTTTGCTAGCTCAGTCTTTGTGAGCTCTGCTTAGTTGATAGGGTGGGCCATATTCTCCTGGAGTCCTCTATCTCCTCTGATTCCTACAGTCTTTCCTCTCATCATTCTTAATGTTATTCTATTATACTCAGACCTGTGTCTTGTCTAGTCTTCATAAGAGAGGCTTCCATGGGCAGCAGATGTCTGTGGACCAATGGGCATAGAATCTCACAGATAGAAATTATGAGGAGAGAAAGTAAATTGAAGGTTTCTTCTCTCAGAAAGCAATTTTATTTACTTATTATAAATTCACATACTTGATTTTTCATGTTCAAAATTCCCTATAACGAGTAGAATTACTTCTTTGATAAGTATACATGCCAACCAAGTACAAATGACATTTTATGATAGTATAAAATGAAATATTTTTACTATAGCTATGCAATAATACAGTATGTTTTCAACTAGTAGCATTTACATAAATATAAATGATGAACTAATCTATCATTGTTAATTAGAAAAAATTACTTGAAAGAACAGATTTTATTTATTTGTTTTTACTTTGGGCCAAGGGCATTGCTGGCATTGGAAAATTAAAAGAAATGTTACCTAAATAAGTATGTAATGTAACTGTAATGATTTGAATACATTTGGCTTCCATAGACTCATGTGCTTGAATGAATTCTTGACCCATAGGGAGTGACACTATTAGGAGAGGTGGCCTTTTTGGAGGAAGTATGTCACTGTGGAAGTAGGTTTCAAGTTCTCAAATATATGTTCAAGCTCTGTGGAGTATAAGAGAGTCTTCTCCTAGTTGCCTTCAGTTCAGAATATAGAAATTTCATCTCTTCTAGAACCATGTCCATGTGCATACTGCCATGTTGTCTGGCATGATGATAGTGGATTAAACCTCTGAAACTGTGAACCAGCCTCAATTAAATGTTTGCCTTTCCAAGAGTTGCCTTGGTCATGGTTTCTGTTCACAGCAGTAAAGCCCTGAGAAAATAATAGAATAGTTTTTCTATTGATATCATCATATGTTTGAAAGTTCTAATAAAGACATTTATTATTTTTCTCTTTTATTACATTTTGGGTGTAAAATGTAATTTTATATATAGTAGAAAATAGTTCATATTGATATAATTATTCTCACTTTATTTAAGGATAACATGGTACACCATTTGATAAAATGCTCTACTCTTTAATGTAGACTTTCTTTTAGGCAGTAATTGACCTTGTTTTCTCAGCAGACCAAATTTTCTCCTTTAAAATGTGATAAATTAGGTAGAAGTTGTATATGGTGCTTGTGATGATTAAATATTTTAATTTAAAATGGTGCTTGTAATATCTTTATATATCAAGAAATTCTCAGAATTGAAAACAACTTCTCTCAGCATATCTATGAGTTAACAATATGAAAGGGTCATATGCTAATGCACAGTACAGGGTAGTTTATGATAGACTGGAACAAATATTCCTGGGAGAAAAGGATGCAAAGTGGCACAATATTAAAGTTAGTGAAGTGAGATAAATCATCAGGTGACCCACACAAGACTTACTTGCATCTGTTTATGACTTAACTCCAATAAGCATGTCTTGAATTTCTGCTATACTTCCTAGAATATAAACATCCTATTGTCTGTAACACATTAATAAAGCAGGGCTTGAATATCTTCAAGTTCATCCTGCATATAGATGTTTTACTGCTTGTTGACAGAGAGATTACAAGGTAGGTAACACAGAAATCATTTGAAGGAGTCTTTGATTATGTTCAACACTCTGAAGGCTACAGAAAATCTCCCTCCAGGGAAACTCTTGAGTTGCTTGAAGTACGCATAGCCAATGTAGAATGAAAGAGAGAAATACTCAATTATTAAGAAAGTATTTTTAACTGGCAGTTAAAACTATATTTTATTATATTTCACCTATCTGCTCAGCAAATTAAAATACAGTGTCCAAGGCAAGCAGCACTCAATTTTTCAGTTGTAAAATCTAAATAATTTGATTTTTGGACTTGTGTCCTTGTGAAGTAAAACAATAAAGTACTTTTTAGTTACACTCTATTAATTATGTAGATATCTATTTTTAAGGCTTCACATCAATTTCCAAATTAAATAAAACACATTAGGATCTACTATAATTCAAAAAGGGAATTTACTTCCACCTTGAGGAATCCATCCCGAGATTAAAACTTTTGCTTTGGCTGTTTTAAGATGTTGAATAATATGGTGCTATGCTTTCATCAGTTTGTAAAGCAGTGAGAGTGTTGTTTGCACTCATGCTTCATGAGAAAAAATTGAGTAAACATTACATATTACTAAACTGCTACCATGTATCAGTGTACATGTATCAGTGATCCATGTATCAGTGATTTCTACACAATCACAATATAGCCTTTGTGCAATTTATCAATATTTACACATGCATCCAACCTTACAGGGGTTTATATCATCCTTATTTTATAGATAAATTTGAAATGCCACATAACATTACTACTTTTATTCTCAGTATATATATTCTACATATTTTAAATTTTATATGAAAAGAAGTATGACTTTTCTGAGAATATATTGTAATTTTTTTAAAAAAAATAAAAGGTGCTCAAAGTATTTAAAAATATAATTGTGAAGAGAAATGCAAATCAAAACAACCCTGAAATTCCAACTTACACTAATCAGAATGGCTAAAATCAAAACCTCAGGTGACAACACATGTTGGCAAGGATGTGGAGAAAGAGGAACACTCCTCCATTGCTGGTGGGATTGCAAACTGGTACAACCACTCTGGAGATCAATCTGGAGGTTCCTCAGAAAATTGGAAACAAATCAACCTGAAGACCCAGCAATACAACTCTTGGAAATATACCCAAAAGATGTGCCATCATGCCACAGGAGCATGTGTTCAGCTATGTTCATAGCAGCCTTATTGTAATAGCCAGAAGCTGGAAACAACCCAGATGTCCTACGACAGAAGAATGGATACAGAAAATGTGGTTCATTCACACAATAGAATACTACTCAGCTATTAAGAATGAGGACATCCTGACTTGCAGGCAAATGAATGGAACTAGAAAATATTATGAGTGAGGTAACTCTGACCTAAAAGGACATGCATGGTATGATCTCACTAATAAGTGGATATTATCCAAAAAAGAAAAAAGTGCCAATTACCCAATATACAGCCCACAGAATTCACAAAGTTCAACAAGCTGAAGGGCCCAAGTGATGTCAACTCAGTCCCACTTGGGAGGGAGAAGAAAGCAGTCACAATTGGGCTGGGAGGGAAAATGGACAGGAGGTGGGGATGGAGAGGGGAACCTAATCTGGTACTGGGTGAGGGAAAAGGACTGAAGTCCTGAGGGCCAGCTGAAAAAATTGAAACAAGCAACATCAGGGGGTAGGAGGTTGCTGGGACCCTCCAGAATGCACCAGAGATCAGGGAGGTGAGAGATTCTCAGGACTCAAAGGGAGGGATCTTAGATGAAATGCCAGACACTAGGGAGAAGGAACTTATAGAGCCCACCTCCAACAGGAAGACAGGGCATCAAATGAGGGAGGTGGTTGCCATCCCACAGTCAAAACTCTGACCCAAAGTTGTTCCTGGGTGAAAAAAGTACAGGGATAAAAATGGAGAGGAGCCTGAGGAAAAGAAGTTCCAGCAACAGGCCCAAAGTGGGATCTAGCTCAAGATGAGGTCCCAAGGTCTGACACTATTACTAAGGCTATGGAGTACTCACAAAAATGGACCTAACATGATTTCACTCAGGAAGACCCAACAAGAAGTTGAAAGAGTCTTATGCAGATATTTGCATGCAACCAATGAACAGAAGATGCTGACCCCTGTGGTTGAATTAGGGAAAGTCTGAAAGAAGTTGATGAAGAGGAAGACCCTCTAGGAAGACCATCAGTTTCAATTAATCTGGATCCCTGAGATCTCTCAAAAACTGGACCACCAAAAAGACAGTATACACCAACTGATATGAGGCCCCCAACACATATACAGCAGAGTACTGTGGGTCTGCATTCAATCAAAGAAGATGTACCTAACCCTCAAGAGACTGGAGGCCCCAAGGAGTTTAGATGTCAGGTGGGGTAGGGTGTGGGTGGTGGAGACATCCTCATAGAGACAGGTGGTGGGGAGAAGGTATGGGATGTGGAACAATTAATTGGAGAGTATATTGGGATGGGGGAAATAAAATCTAGAGTGTAAAAATAAATAAATAAATTGACATTATAAAAGTGAAACACTGAATTCACACACGAAAGTTAAATCAAGAACAGGTAAACTATGCAAATAGTCCAATAATCCCTAAGGGAATAGAAGCAATCATTAAAATCCTCCCAGTCAAAAAAAGCCCAGGGCCAGATGGTTGTAGAGCAGAACTCTACAACACCTTCAAAGAAGAGCTGATATCAATACTATTTCACAAAATAGAAACAGAAGGAACAATACCTAATTAATTCTATGAAGCCATTATTACCCTAATACACAAACCACACAAAGACCAAAGTCAGACAAGTTCAAACCAATTTCGCTTATGAATATCTATGCAAAAACACTCAATGAAATTCTTGCAAACTGAATCTAAGAATAATATCAAAACCATTATTCACCACAATCAACTAGGTTTTCAACATATAGATGCAGGGATAATTCAATATATGAAAATCCATCCCTGTAAACAAACGCAAAGAAAAACATCACATGATCATCTCATTAGAGGCTGAAAAGTCTTGACAAAATCCAACACCCACTTATGTAAAAAATCTTGAAGAGACCAGGAGTCAAGGCTCATTCCTCAACATAATAAAAGCAATATACAACAAAACAACAGTCAATATCAAATTAAATGACTAGAAAATTGAAACAATGCCATTAAAATCAGGGACAGGACAAGGCTGTCCATTCTCTCCCAATCTAAAGGAATATAGTTCTTAAAGTTCTAGCCAGAACAATTAGGCAACAAAAGGAGATCAAGGGAATACAAATTTGAAAGCTAGAAGTCAAGTTATTCTGAGCTTGTGAGCTAATATACACTTTATCAGTGAGTGCATACCACGTGTGTTCTTTTGTGATTGGGTTATCTCACTCAGGATGATATCCTTCCAGATACATCCATTTCCCTAAGAGTTTCATAAATTCATTGTTTTTAATAGATGAGTAGTCCTCCATTGGGACTAAACCACCAACCAAAGAGTACACATGGTGGGACTCAGGGCTCCAGCTGCATATGTAGCAGAGGATGGCCTAGTCAGTCATCAATGGGAAGAGAGGCCCTAGGTCCTGTGATGGCTTTATGTCCAAGTGTAGGGGAATGCCAGGACCAGGAATTGGGAGAGGGTATGTTGGTGAGCAGGGGGAGGGGGGGATAGTGATTTTTTTTTCAGAGGGTAAACCAGGAAAAGGGAGAACATTTGAAATGTAAATTAAGAAAATATCTAATATAAAAAGTAAAATAAAAAAAAGAAGTCAAGCTGTTATTTGTATGTGATACAATAGTATACGTAAAATCTTAAATATATTACTTGTTTCTTGTTTTCAATATTTTATTTATTTACATTTCAAATGTTATCTTCTTTCCTGGTTTCCCCTCCTGAAACCTCCTATCCCAACCTCCCTCCCTCAAACCCACCCATCCACTCACCTCACCACTCTGGCCTTCTGCTACAATGGGGTATCAAGCCTTCACAGGACCAAGGGCCTCTCCTCCCATTGAGGTCCAACAAGGCTATCCTCTGCTTCATGTGCAGCTGGAGTCATGGATCCCTCCATGTGTACTCTTTGGTTGGTAGTTTAGTCCCTAGGAGCTCTGGAGGGTCTGGTTGATTGATATTGTTGTTCTTCCTATGGATTGCCAACCCCTTCAGTTCCCTCAGTCCTTTCTCTAACTCCTCCATTGAGGAGCCCATGCTCAGTTCAATGGTTGGCTTTGAGCATCTACCTCTGTATTTGTCAGACATTGGCAGAGCTTCTTAAGAGACAACTATGTCAGGCTCCTGTCAGCAAACACTTCTTGGTGTCTGCTTTAGTGTCTAGGTTTGATGTCTATATGTGGGATGGATCCCCAGGTGGGACATTTACACAATGGAGTACTACTCAGCTTTTTAAAACAATAACTTCATGAAATAATTGTTACCTTTAAGAACAGAATAATGTAATTACTTTGATTTCAGACAATAATAGTTTAGTTTTTTCTAAAACTTTAAAATATAAACCTTTATGTCAATTTGATCTATAAGAATAATATTGGAAATGTAGGACACACACAACAGACACACACAAATATGCTTGAAAGTATCTTAGGAAAGTAAGAATTAAAATATGGTATGACAGGGAAATGTATATTCAAATCCATATGAAACTTCATTTTATTAACCTCTCCCTTATTATAATACTAGGAGACTAGCCAGAGTAAAACTGGCATATAATTAGATAGCAATACTAGAAATTATACCTGTTTTAGTAACCAAGTATACTAAGAGATGAAGAAGTAAATATGAACTATGGTCATATGACTACATTATGAAATTATCTCTTATTAACAAAAATGCAGGTAAAGGTGGAGTGTTACTAAAGAAACACTTATTTAGAAATATCACATCAAAGAAACAATACCTGTAAAAGTCACTTATCTTTCAATTCTCCACATTCCTTTTCAAAAAGCAAGAGATCAGATTGGAAACTGTCAGGAAACCCCATAGTTTTCTTATGCATTATCTACTTATGAAAAGAAAGAAAATCCCTGAACCTCTGGTGGCTACCTTCAAAACCCAAACAAACATTAAAATAATAGAAACAAAGTTAAACATAATGAACCCTGAGGAAAATATCAACCATGTTAGAGGCTGGCAGTTAAGTGTGACAGGTAAGCCCTTACTTGGCTTCTATGATCTCACTAAATCAAAGCAATGGAGTCTATGCCATGGGATAATTGTCTCTGATATGCTGCTGGAGAGTTATTTATGATTTCCTACAAAATATGCTGCCAAAGACCTCCATGGTATTTATGGAGTAGCCCGACTTTAAGTACCTGCTGCTAGACAAAATTTTAAATAGGGAAAATAAAGTATGCTCAGCATTTTCACAGTGAAGTGGTTTAGTGTATTTTCAGATTAATGTGAATAATTTTTAAAATGTGTGTATGAATGATGCCTAGTCTGATTATTTGTTTATTGTAAATACAATATTAATTCAATTAAGCCATACTATTCAGCTTGGGCTCTCATAATAAAAATTATAATCAGATGAGCTCATCAAGACAGATGCTGGAAAGTTATCCAGATATGTAATAACATTAAAATTGCCTTAATGATAAGGAACTTTTACATGATTTAACTGTCAAGTATCTTTTTGATATTTCAAATATACTAGGCATTCAAACTGATGGTCCAGGTGTTGTGTTGCATATAATTAATAATCTTGTTGATACTCTTTCATATTTTTTCAGATAGAAGAAACTTGAAAGTGAAATTTCATCTATCACTGAATTTTTAATAAAAAAGTAATAATTGCTTTATGTAGAAATAAAATTAGGAACCCTCTCAAAACTGAGTTTTTTATCACCATTAATGATGATATATACAATAAATCACAGAACAACTTGATGTCTTTAGATCCTGTATAAATTTATTATTATTCTTCCATAGTAGAAGAACAGGAAACCAAACTCAATGAATAACAAAACCATAATTTTACATCCATTTACTTTGTGTGAGAGAAAGTATGGTGTATATAAACGTAGTGCATGCAGTCTGATGATGGTGTCAGACTCTCTCAGACTTGGAGTTTGGACTTCTACCATAGTACATGGGTGCTGGGACTTAATATCCAGTCCTTAAATTCCACAGCAATTTCACTAAACTGCCATCTCTTCAAATCGTATTTTCTTTATAATATTTTTCTTTCAATTTTCTTGAGAAAACTTTTAAATTTAAGATAATGATTTTACTGGCTGGTTTTGTGTGTCAACTTGACACAGGCTGGAGTTATCACAGAGAAAGGAGCTTCAGTTGGGGAAATTTCTCCATGAGATTCAGCTATGGAGAATTTTCTCAATTAGTGAGCAAGGGGGGGAGGATCCCTTGTGGGTGGTGCAATCCCTGGGCTTGTAGACTTAGGTTCCATAAGAGAGCAGGCTGAGCAAGCCAGGGGAAGCAAGCCAGTAAGGAATATCCCTCTATGGTCTCTGTGTCAGTTCCTGATTCTTTACCTGCTTGAGTTCCAGTCCTATCTTCATTTGGTAATGAACAGAAACATGAAAGTGTAAGCTGAATAAACCCTTTCCTCCCCAACTTGCTTCTTAGTCATGATGTTTGTATAGGATAGAAACCCTGACTAAGACAATGATATTTGATGAGAAACTTTTTTTCATTCATTGAAGGCACAAAATGTTCTAAAAGAAACTATGGTCTGAGTTCCTCATGAGAAAAGTAAAACAAAATAAAAGAGAGTGAATTTGTGATACAGCATTATTCTACTTTTAATTTATATATTAAATATGCTCATATAATCATATGTTACTCTAGATATTTTCTTATTACCACAAGGCTGAATTTAAAATATTCAAAATAGGGAGGACATCTTTTGCAGAGACAATTCAAAATAGAACATATCAAAATGTAGGCATGTGCTATGAATAACCTTCAAATATAGAGATAATGAACTAAACATAGATTTATGGAAATGTGAGTATCTACTTATCTTGGTAAACATGATTGTTTTCTTTGCATATGATGTAATGAAAAGCTTAGAGTAGACAGACATTTTCAAGAAAAAAATGAATGAATGAAGAATATTTCAAACTTAGCAGATTTCAAAATTTGTTAATATCATGATAGATTTTTATAGGAACATCAAATAATACTTAATAAAAATACAACTCTTACAAATAATGCTAACATTATAATGAGACCATTTGTTCATGACTCAACTACTAAGCTATGAACCTATATTTTGATTATCTTATATATGTATCCTGAAAAGAAGATTATAGGTATGACAGCTAGGATCAGTGACTCTATTGGATAGCTCTTTTTTTGTGACAAAATGTCAGGTTATGATGTCTATAATCATTTCACAGGTCTCATGTACATACAAAAAGGTCATACTAGTTTTTATTACTTGAGGATAATTCTCTGCAGGCTTGTAATATTTATTTAATATATTAAAAAACACAGTTATGTTTGTTGGTTAAAAGAACAGGCAATTGATGAAGTTACTACTGTTTGGAAATAAATTTACAAAGAAATAAAGGTTTATGTTACTATATTTGCCACCATGTTACATCTTCAGGTGCAGAAATAGGGTCTATCTTGTTGAGTCATTGCACAAAGAGGCTCTGACTTAGTGTTTTATTGCTGTGAAGATAAACCATGTGCAAAGCAACTCTCTTAAAGGAAATCATTGAATTGGGACTGGCTTACAGTTTTAGAAGTTTAGACAATTATCATGGCAAGATGCATGGCAGTGTGGAGGCAGACCTATTGCTAGAGAAGAAGCTGAGAGATCTATGTCTTTATCTGCAGGCTGCAGAAAGAGACAGTGTTTCACAGTGGGTGTAGCTTGAGCATAGAAGACATGAAAGCATCCCCCACAGTGACAGATTTCCTCCAACAAAGCCACATCTACTCCAAAAGGCCATACCTCCTAATAAAACCACTTCCTATGGGCTAAGCATTGAAACACATGAGTTTATGTGAGCTATGTCTATTCATACCACAACAGACTCTGAAAATTCATACATTACCCAAGTTATTATCAATGATCTACACAACTGATAGTAACACTCAGTGGCTGATGATAATAATTTCTGATATCATCAAATATGGCAAAACCTCCTTGGTACCTTTCTAGAAGTTTCACCAATTCTGAGTTCCATTCCTTGTATTGGACGGTGCTTTGCACACTATTGTAGGAGAAAAATAATCATAAATATCACTCACTACAGACCTTGTAACCTACAAAAGCAACCTGATTATAAGATATTTTAGTACAGTAGTGGCAAAAATATGTTATGGGAATAACCATCTACTCTCTCATTTGATTTAAGACCCATTCCATGAAGTGTAACCCATATATTCAACTGTTAAAGTGGCCAGGAACAGAGACTACATAGATCATGGACCTAGTGCAAAATCTATACTATTATTCTTTTAAGGCTACACAGCTATTCAATAATTCATAATTACTTGTATCTCTAATCATAGATCAGCGCCTCCCTCAACCCAAATCATAGAAGCTTCTTGAGGTAATTAGTAATTAACAGGGAGTACAAATGGACAATGTTTTGATGTGAATGACATTGAAGCAATTAAATGTCTCCATCTAACCTCTCCCTAGCAGTCTCAGAGATTTATGTATGAGAATAGCATAAAGACTGTAAGACTCAAAGGTAGTGGAAGGCTCAAAGGAAATGGTTTCTGCAAGGTACAGTAGGATGGATGCACATATTAATTCTTTTTTTAATTGGATATTTTATTTACTTAAATTTCAAATGTTATCATGTTTCACATTCTCCTCTCTAGAAACACCCTAACCTATCCCCCTCCCCCTGCTTCTACAAGGGTACTCCTCACCCACCCACTCCTGCCTTCCAAACCTGGCATTCTCCTACACTGGAGCATCTAGACTTCACTGATTTCTTCTTCAATTTCTTTCTTCAGAGACTTGAAGGTCTTGTCATACAGATCTTTCACTTGCTTGGATGGAGTCACACTAAGGTATTTTATATTATTTGTGACTTTTGTGATGGGTTTCATTTCCTAATTTCTTTCTCAGCCTGTTTATCCTTTGTATAAAGGAAAGCTACTGATTTATTTCAGTTAATTTTATATCCAGCCACTTTGCTGAAGTTGTTTATCAGCTGGAGAAATTCTCTGGTAGAATTTTTGGGGTTGCTTATGTATACTATCATATCATCTGCAAATAGTGGTGCCTTCCTTTTTTCTTTACCAAATTGTATCCCCTTTATCTTTTTTTGTTGTTTTATTGCTCCAGCTAACACTCTGAGTACCATATTGCCCTGAGACCTTTCAAACACTGGACCATCAAACAGAAAGCATATACCAGCTAATATAAGGCCCCCAAAACACATATAGCATAGGACTTCTAGATCTATGTTCATTCAGCAATGATGCACCTAACCCTCAAGAGACTGGAGGCCCCAGGGAGTTTAGAGGTCATGTGGGGTAAAGGCATCCACATAGAGACTGGGGCCTAGGGAGGAGGTATGAAATGTGGAGCAGTCAGAGGGTAGATGGAGAGCATGGAATGGGATATGGAGTGTAAAAAATAACTTAATTTACAAAGAAAGAAAGAAAGAAAGAAAGAAAGAAAGAAAGAAAGAAAGAAAGAAAGAAAGGAAGGAAGGAAGAAAGAAAGGAAAGAAAAAGGAAGGAAGGGATTCCCATAAACATACAAGAAGCTTATAGAACTCCAAATATAATGGACCAGAAAAGAAATTCCTCCCATCACATAATACTCAAAACCCCTAAATGCATTAAACAAAAAAGAATATTAAAAGTAGTAAGGGAAAACGTTCAAGTAACATATGAAGGCAGAAGTATCAGAATTATACTAGAATTCTGAACAGAGAGTATAAAAGCCAGAAGAACCTAGGCAGATGTCATACAGACACTAAGAGTGCACTAACCAAGATATTCCATGACAAAAACAAATTTACACAGTATTTTCCCACAAACCCAGCCTTACAAAGGATAATAGATGGAAAACTCCAATACAAGAAGGGAAACTACACACTAGAAAAAGCAAGAAAGTAATCTTCTTTCAACAAACCCCAAAAGAAGCCATATAAACATAATTCTACCACTAACATCAAAAGTAAAAGGAAGCAAAAATCACTTTTCCTTAATATCTCTTAACATCAATAGAATAAATTCTCCAATGAAAAGACATGGACTAATTGACTGAATATGTACACAGGACCCAGCATTTTGCTGCATACAGGAAATGCACCTCAGTGAAAAAGTCACTATCGCAGAGTAAAATCCTGGAAAAGAATCTTCCAAGCACATGTCCTAAGAAACAAGCCAGAATAGCCATTCTAATATTCAATAAAATTAACTTTTAACCAAAAGTTATCAAAAAAGATAAAGCACACTTCATACTTGTCAAAGGAAAATTCTACTGATATGAACCCTCATTTCTGAACATTTATGCTAGAAATGCAAGGGCATCCACATTCATAAAAGAAACTTTACTAAAGCTCAAAGCACATATTGCACCTCACACAATAATAGTGGGAGACTTCAACACCCCATTCACATCAATGGAGAGATCATAGAAACTGAAACTAAACAGAGACACACTGAGACTAACAGAAGCTATGAACCAATGGATTGAATATTTATCTATACTATATTTCATTTTAAAACAAAATAATATACCTTGATCTAAGCATGGCATGGTACCTTTTCCACAACTGACCATGTAATTAGTCACAAAACAGGCCTCAACAAATACAAGAAGATTGACATAATCACATGCATCCTATCAGATTACCACCGACTAAGGCTGGTCTTCAATAACAACAAAAATATCAGAAAGACCACATACACATGAATCTGAACAGCACTCTACTCAGTGATAACCTAGTCAAGATATAAAGAAAGAAACTAAAGACTTTTTAGAATTTAATGAAGGTACAACATACCCAAATTTGTGTGACACAATGAAAACAGTGCTAAGAGGCAAACTCTGAGTGCCTCCAAAAAGAAAGTGGAGAAACCAAACTCTAGCAGACCAGAATGCTTTAGAACAAAGAGGAGCAAATACACCAAAGAGGAATAGAAAGAAGGAAATAATCAAATTCAGGGCTGAAATCAACCAAGAAGAAACAAAGATAACTATTCAAAGAATCAAGCAAACCAGGAGCTGGTTCTTTGAAAAAATCAACAAGATAGATAAACCCTTAGCCAGACTAACCAGAGGGTACAGAGATAGTATCCAAATTAACAAAATCAGTAAGAAAAAGGGAGACATAACAACAGAAACAGCAGAAATTCAAAAAAGTATCAGATTCTACTATAAATGTCTATACTCAACAAAACTGGAAAATCTGGATGAAATGGATAATTTCCTAGACAGATACCAGGTACCAAAGTTAAATCAGGATCAGATAAGCCATCTAAATAGTTCCATAGCCCCTAAAGTAATAGAAGCAATCATTAAAAGTCTCCCAACCAAAAAAGCAAGCACAGGATCAGATGTCTTTTGTGAAGAATTCTACCAGACCTTTAAAGAAGACTTAATACCAACTCTCTTCAAACTATTCCACAAAATAGAAACAGAAGGAACCCTACCCAATTCATTCTAGGAAGCCACAATTACACTCATACCCAAGCCACACAAAGACCTAACAAAGAAAAAGAACTTCAGACCAATTTCCCTTATGATTTTTGATGCAAAAATACTTAATAAAATTCTTACAAACCAAATCCAAGAACACATCAAAACGATCATCCACCATGACCAAGTAGGTTTCATCCCAGGAATGCAGGAATTGTTCTATATATGGAAATCCATCAATGTAATTCACTATATAAACAAACTCAAAGAAAAAATCACATGACCATCTCATTAGATGCTAAGAAAGGATTTGATAGAATCCAACATCCCTTCATAGTAAAAATCTTGGAAAGATCAGGAATTCAAGGCCCATACCTAATTATGGCAAAAGTAATATACAGCAAACCATTAGCCAACATCAAACTTAGTGGAGAGAAACTTGAAGCATACATGTATTCTCAAGTACTGTTGAAGAATGCAGCCTGTACAAACTTAAGCCAGATAGCATTTAGCACTAAAACATGAACGTAGATAACAGGTCCTACTCCTAAGTACCAATATGCCTGCAACTCAAAATAAGAATACGTTTTCCATTTGTAGTATAACATATTCCAAGGTGGACCCCATAACAAGCTTAACAGCTTGACCTCAATGGTATTATTGTAGACTTTGGAATCCTTATGTCATGCTTGGGAAACTTTGTAAAAAAAATATTTTGACAATTTTGGAGTTGTTGGAGGTGATTGAAGGGGGTTTTATATTTTCTGTTTGTTTGTTCCTTTGTTTCTTTTTCTTTGAAAGAAAGAAGTAACATAAAATTGAGGGTGAAGAGATGTACGAAGAGTCTAGGAAGAGTGGGAGGAAGGTAAAACATGACCAAAATATACTTCCCATGAAAATATTTTTAAATTTTTAAAAATATTTATGCTACTATATTTGAATGCTATGCCCTCAGAGACTAGATGAAGACATCATATTTTCTGTATTTGGAGTTACAGCTAAAAACAGTAAGAGAAAATGGCCAAGTAACATATAAAAGCAGACTTATCAAAAATAAATGAGACATAGACTCTAAGAGCCAGAAGATCCTTGACAGATATCATGCAGATCATAAAAGAAGGCAAATGAAGCCCAGGCTACATGTATAGCAAAACTCTCAAAGACCATAGATTAAGAAACCAAGATACTCCATGACAAAACAAAATTTAATCAATATCTACCTATCAATTAAGAGCTACAATGAACACTAGAGGGGCAAGTCCAATACAAGGGTGGTTATCTACACTCAAGCAAACAAAAGAAATGAATCATCTTACAACAATCCACCAAAATAGTCACACATACATAGTACCACCTCCTACAACAAAAATAAAAGGAACAAACCATCATTGGTCTTTAATATCTTTAAATAGCAATGGAACAAATTTTCCAATTAAAAAACATTGACTAACAGACTGGGTATACAACCAAGATCCAGCATTTTGCTGCATATAAGAAACACACTTTAGTGACAAAGACATTAAAATAAAGGGCTTCTAATCAAATGGTCCCAAGAAATAAGCAGGAAATAGGCATTATAATATCCAATAAAATAAATTTTCAATCAAATCTTTTTAAAAGAGTTGAGGAAGGATGCTTCATGCTCATCAATGGAAACATCCATTAAGATGAAGTCTCAATTCTGAACATCTATGTCCCAAATGCAAGGGCACCCATGTTCATAAAAGAAACTGTAGTAAAGCTTAAAACACAAATTAAACCTCACACCATAATAGTGAGATATTTAAACACTCCAGTCTCTCCAATAGACAGATTATTGAAACAGAAACTAAATAGAGACAAGTGAAAGTAGCAAAAGTTATGAACCAAATGGATTTAACAGATATATAGAGAACATTTCATCCTAAAACAAAATGTATACCTTCTTCTCAGCAGCTCATGGTACCTTCTCCAATACTGAGCACATAATTAGCCATAAAATAAGCCTGAACAGATACAAGAAAATTGAAATAATCCCATGGATCCTATCAGATCAACACATACTAAGGCTAGACTTCAATAACAACAAAAAGAACAGAATACCCACATAGTCGTGAAAACTGAACAACTCTCTACTCAGTCATAACTTGGTCAGAGAAGAAATAAAGAAATTGAAGACTCCCTAGAATTTAGTGAAAATGAAAGAACAGTATACATAAACTTATGTGATACAATGAAATCAGTGCTAAAAGAGGAAAATGCATAGCACTAAGTGTGCTTTGAAGAGATCTTACGCTAGCAACTAAACAGCACATCTAAAAGTACTAAAACAAAAGGAATCAAACTCACCCAAGAGAAGTAGACAGCAGGGAATAGTCAAACTCAGGGTTGAAATCAGAACATTAAGCACAAATCTGCACAAAAAAAATTTACTCTTATGCATTGTTGTTCTTGTTGTTCTTGTGAGACTTTTAATGACAGCTTTTATTAAAGTATCATTTATAATAGGGTTATTTGGTTCTCTGTAATCTAACTTTTTGAGTTCTTTGTATATATTGGATTTTAGCCCTCTATCAGATATAGGATTGGTAAGGATCTTTTCCCAATCTGTTGGTTGCCATTTTGTCCTATTAACAGTGTCCTTTGCCTTACAGAAGCTTTGTAATTTTATGAGGACCCATTTGACAATTCTTGACCTTAGAGCATAAGCTATTGGTGTTCTGTTCAGGAAATTTTCCCCTGTGACCATGTGCTCGAGGCTCTTCCCACTTGCTTTTGTATTAGTTTCAGTGTATCTGGTTGTAGGTGGAGGTCCTTGATCCATTTGGACTTGAGTTTTGTACGAGGAGATAAGAATAGATTTATTTGCATTCTTTTACATGCAGACCTCCAGATGAACCAGAACAATTTGTTGAAAATGCTGTCTTTTTGTTCCACTGGATGGCTTTAGCTCCTTTGTCAAAGATCAAGTGACCATAGGTTTGTAGGTTCATTTCTGGGTCTTCAATTCTATTCCATTGATCTACCTGCCTGTCACTGTACTAGTACCATGCAGTTTTTATCACAATTGCTCTGTAGTACAGCCTAAAGTCTGGGATGGTGATTCCACCAGAGGCTCCTTTATTGTTGAGAATAGTTTTGGCTATCCTGTTTTTTTTTTTTTTTTGGTTTGTTTGTTTGTTTGCTTGTTTTTGTTATTCCAGATGAATTTGCAAATAGCTCTTTCTAAGACTGTGAAGAATTGAGTTGGAATTTTGATGGGGATTGCATTGAATATGCAGCTGGAGCCATGGGTCTCTCTATATGTACTCTTCAGTTGGTGGTTTAGACCCTGGGAACTCTGGAGGTACTCGTTGGTTCATATTGTTGTTCCTCCTATTAGGCTGCGAACCCCTTCAACTCCTTGGGTTCTTTCTCTAGCTCCTCCATTGTTGACTTGTGGTCAGTCCAATAGATGGCCGTGAACATCCACTTCTGTATTAGTCAGATACTGGCAGAGTCTCACAAGAGTCAACTATATTAAGCTCCTGTTATTAAGCAATTTTTATCATCTAAAATAGTGTCAGGGTTGGATAACTGTATATGGGATGGATCCCTAGGTGGGACAGTCATTGGATGGCCTTTCCTTCAGTTTCTGCCTCAAACTTTGTCTCCAAATTTCCTACCATGGATATTTTGATCCCCCTTCTAAGAAGGAAGGAAGTATCCACACTGTAGTCTTTCTTCTTCTTGAGCTTCATGTAGTCTGTGAATGGTCTCTTGGGTATTCCAAACTTCTGGGATAATATCCACTTATCAGTAAGTGCATGTCATGTGTGCATATCCTTAATCAACAGGGAAGTGCAAACCAAAACAACCCTGACATTCTACCTCACACCAGTCCCAATGGCTAAGATCAAAAAACTCAGGTGACAGCAGATGCTGGTGAGATAGTGGAGAAAGAGGAACAGTCTTTCATTACTGGTGGGATTGCAAGCTGGTACAACCATTCTGGAAATCAGTTTGTCAGTTCCTCTGGAAATTGGACATGGTATTATTAAAAGACTCAGTTATACCACTCCGGGGCATATACCCAGAAGATGCTCCAACATGTAATAAGGACACATGCTCCACTATATTCATAGCACCTTATTTATAATAGCCAGAAACTGGAAACAACCCAGATGTCCCTCAACAGAGAAATGGATACAGAAAATGTGGTTCATCTACACAATGGTGTACGACTCAGCTATTAAAAACAATGAATTTATGAAATTCTTAGGGAAGTGGAGGGATCTGGAGAATATCATCCTGAGTGAGGTAACCCAATCACAAAAGAACACACATAGTATTCATCCTCTGATAAGTGGATATTAACCCAGAAGATCAGAATACACAAAGTACAAACCACAAACCACAAGAAACCCAAGAAGAAGGAAGACTAAAGTGTGGATACTTTGTTCCTTCTTAAAAGGGGGAACAAAATACCCATGGAAGGAGTTGCAGAGACAAACTATGGAGCAGAGACTGAAGCAAGGACAATCCAGAGACTGCTCCACCTATGAATCCTTCTCATATTCAATCATCAAATCCAGACACTATTGTGGATGCCAGCAAGCGCTGGCTTACAGGAGCCTGATATAGCTGTCTGCTTAGTGGCTCTGACAGTACCCGACTAATACAGAAGTAGAGGCTCACAGCCATCTATCGGACTGAGTACAGGGTCCCCAGTGAAGGAGCTAAAGAAAGGACCCAAGGAGCTGAAGGGATTTGCAGTCCCTTAAGACGAACAACAATATGAACTAACTAGTACCCTCACAGCTCCCAGGGACTAAACCACCAACCAAAGTGTACACATGATGGTACTAATGGCTTCAGCATATGTAAAGCAGAGAATGGCCTAATTGGCCATCAATGTGAGGAGAGGCTCTTGGTCCTATGAAGGTTCTATGCCCCAGCATAGGAGAATGCCAGGGTGAGGAAACTGGAGATGGTGAGTTGTTGAGCAGGGGGAGTGGGAAGAGAACATGGTTTTTTTAATTTTTTTTTTCCTTTTTTCATAGGGGAAACAGGAAAATGAGATATCATATGACATGTAAATAAAAAATCTAATAAAAAAGAAGAAATGTAAATAAAGAAAATATCCAATAAAATTATCTTCAAGTGCAAAAAAGTATCATTTGTAGTATCATTTATTTAAATTGTTTATATGATCTCCATTTAACATTAGTAAATTATATTCATTGTAAAAATGGATCAAATGTAAAAATGGAGTTTGTCCCATTTCTTTTAGATTTTCAAACATTGTAGATAACATTTTTTAAAGTATTATCTTATCATGTTTGAATTTCCTAGGAGTGCAGTGTTTCTAACTTTTAGTTTCTGATGTTCTCTTCCCTTTAGTTATTTTGAATTAGGTTTGTCTATCTTGATTATATTTTCAATTAAACCAACTTTTTGCTTCATTATTGGAATTATTCTCTTTGTTTTTATTTTATAGATTTCAGCCCTAACTTTGATTCCTTGTTGCCACATACTCTTCTTAGGTGAGTTTAATAAGTATGTTAAGGTGCTAGTGTGAAATCTCTCACCATTCCCACTCCCATAGGCCCTTGGTGGTATGAACTTTCTTTTAGGAACCACTTTCATTTTGTTCCATAATCTTTGGTATAATGTTTGTTCATTTATATTGAATCCTATAAACTCTATAATTACCTTATTTCTTCCTACTACCAATTTATTCAGTAGACAGTTATTCAGTTTCCACAAATTTGTAAGGTTTATTGATATCTTACTTTATCCTATGAAAGTCTGATTGGATGCATGAAGTTGCTTGAATTTTCTTGTATTCATTGAGAAATGCATTGTGATTAAGTATGTGGTCACTTTTGGAGAAAGTTTCAAAAGATGATGAGACCTATTATTTTATGTAAAATGTATATACAAATATGAAGATGGGATAGATAATTGTTTTATCTCACTTTGTATTAGTTCTACAATGAACCTTATCAGGGAGGAGGCAGGAGGTAAGGAATGATTTTTTTTTTTTTTTTTGAGGAGAAACCAGGAAAGGGGATAACATTTGAAATGTAAATAAAGAAAATATCTAATAAAAATGATGTTATTTGGTAAAATAAATAAATAAAAACTGTATCAAATTTGTTTACTTAAAATATTAACATACTTCATTTTATAAAATGTTTTAAAGAAGAATGTGAACAATAGATTTAAAAACAAACTAAAATTCTGAATCAGTTTGAAATATAAAATATTATTTCATAGTATCAAAACTACCAAATGAATTGAGAAGTGACTTTTGGTAAAGATGTTTAATATATAATATTGCTAAGTTACTCTTTAACATATCAACACAATTTGTCTTCAACGTTGTGTAATATATACACTCTTTGGTTTTAGAATGATTTAAAGATATTTTAGCCTCAAAATGAAAATTAAATCAACATGCACTCAATAGGTATTTCTTTTTAAATATCCTGTTACCTAGCTAGTGGTAAGTAGTGTGGTATTCTCTTATTGAGTTGAGACTACCAAGGTTCTCTGTAGTGACTCTGTTGCTAAGATACAATGCTTGAAAGGTTATGTGATGAAAGGAATTTTTTTTACTTATGATACTTTCATCTCATGATGCACATAACTATATCAAAATCAGCGGAGCATCTGTATTGTATGGTAAATTATTCATCATTGAAAAATATACACTATTATATAATCATATCTGATTACATATAAATAATAATAACTTGTTCAAAGTGGCACAGAAATCATTTTTAACTCTGTAATCACAATAAATGTGTGTATCATTAATTTTAAATCTTTAATAAAATCACATTTATTAAAATTCCATTGTTTTTAAAAGATTATAATTATTAACTTTAGCATAACTATGAAAAAACTTCCTACTCACAGTGTATTATGTATTTACTTCAAATGGGTACTGATGATAAAATATGATCTCAACTTTTAAAAATTCCAGTAAATTCTTGATATATATAAATATATACATATATATACATATTCAAATAGATACTTTTCTACAATTCACTTTAAGGTTTCTTTCTATGAGGCTTTCTAAACTTTCATAAGTTTCAATTTGTAATTTGAAAATGTCCATTTTTGATAAATTACCAAAATATAAATTTTGACAGCTACATGAACATTATCAACCTATGTTGAATTTTAAACTATCTACTTAGTTCTTATAACAGTACATACTAACTTATGAACCCAGATTTATAAAAAAATATAATGTGATATAGTTATATATATATGATTTAAAATTGAACTTTTTTATACAAGGCACCCTGTGATGGTGATAGAAAGTGTTTTCAGGACATTGGAACCTGTTTCTTCCTGCAATGATATACTTTAAGCTAATGATTTCTTTCCCTTTTCAGTCAATGTAGCCCTGGGTATGTCAGGAGGACTTCATAGTGTTTAATTGATCGTCACAGAGCCGCTCATACACTAAAAGCATAGTGCAGTGGATTGAATTGCAATCAGAACTGCACTGACTTTCACTTGGCTTTCATCCTTGCAGGTGGTCTGCCCACCTTTGTGTTTTAATATCAGCTTGGCAAAGCAGAATTAAGATCAACACATTGGGTAGCATTACTGATTGATCTCATTTGGGAAAAAAGTTGAGACACAAGTGTTTTAAATGAGACATTCCTTTCAACAATTTGCTTGAACATACACAGAAACACTTTTCTATGCAGCACAAAGTGACCTTTGGAAGAAAGCATTCAACATGCTGTGTGAGTTTTTCTTTTGTTATTGGGAATCATGCCGCTAAATTATGCAATTGACCTGAAAAAATAGCTCAGAGCTGTTGAGAAATACTGTTTCAAAGAAAAATATATAAATTCATTTTAGGCTTATTAGTTACCACTTTTCTGTGTATGAAATTCAAGATTAAATTCCATGTCAAATATCAGTCTATTAAGTTTTCTTAAGTGGTACTATACTTTAATGGAAATTTTATAAAAACAAGAAAAATTACTTGAACAATAGGTGGTTCCATTTACTGTGTGAACAGAATGTAATTACCGCATTAGGTTAAGATAGTTAAAATTTCTGTAGAGTTTATCTACAGCTCATGATATGCTTAATTCACTACATAGGCTTAGTGACAATTTTTTCCAACAATATATTAATATTTAACTTCATATTTGTAGCTAATAAGGCTATTAAATAAAATGAGTAATTTATTTTGGAATAATTGAGGCCTTGAGAAAAGGCTCAGTAGCTGACAGTATCTATTGTTCTAGTAGAATATCTGAGTTTAGTCCCTAGCACTCATAGTGTGCCTCACAAACATATGTAATTCAGGTCCAGGGTTTCCAACATATTGTTCTTGTCTCTGAATCCTCCATGTACACATATGGTCCATGTAAATATATGCAAGAAAAGCATTCACCCACATAAAACACACACACACACACACAAAGAAAAAAACTAAAAGACAAAAGAACAATTTGGGAAATATTTTTAAAAACTCACCCAAAAATTTCAACAGCTAATATTTTAAACAAACATAGTAGTAAATTACATTTGAAAATGACTGACACAACTGCCAATCCCATGTCATTTCACAAAGGTACAGATTCAATGACTATGCATTAGGCATCATTGTCAAGACACAGAAATTGTGCCTTGGTGTATGGTTTCTATGTCAATATTTCTGACAAGAATTTTGTTTACATAACTTCTTATTCCAAAAATCTATACGTTTTGAAGAACGAATTGATGTTATAAAGAGAGAACTAAGTACAGATTCTATGAGAAGCAGTTCTCCAGAAGACTCCAGAGCTCATATATGTGTACTATTTCTGCCACTGAGACACATATTTAGAACTTCAAGTATAATCAGTGATACCAAAGAATTCTCTGGGGCAAAAGATCACATGATTCTAACACTTAACTAGGAGAAAACATTTTTCTTTTTCTTTTTTATTTTTTTATTTTTTGGTTTTTCGAGACAGAGTTTCTCTGTATAAACCCCAGCTGTCCTGGTACTCACTCTGTAGACCAGGCTGGCCTTGAACTCAGAAATCTGCCTGTCTCTGCCCTCTGCCTCCCAAGTGCTGGGACCAATTTTTGGCCTTGACATATATACTTTGAATCTCAGGATGTGAATTAAAACAAAAAAGTAAAAAAACAGCATTTCTAGTAAAGTCCTTCATATTAAAGTTGAGAATAACATGTAGCTTCATTTTGTGCAACATTTGTTAATGGATACTGCGAAAATAACATTCGGTGTATCTGGCCTCACAGTTTGTTGTTAGCTGTTAAGGAATTTGTGTTGCACACTATTATTGGCTTTTGGGTTGCCACTATAGCTATGCTGCTTGCTGTATTTCATTCAAATATGGGTTAATATTAAAATAATTCAACCATCCTCTAAGATTTTGGCATTATCAAAACAAAGGGAGCCTTTATTTTCATACATTAAAATTAGTATATGTAGTTATTACTTGTTCTCTATTGGTGAAGATATTTCACAGTTGCATGGCAAAACGATCTTCAAATTAAAACAACCCTATAAAAAGTACATTAATAGAATTATTACAATCAACATGTGCTTTCTGAGAAATAAGAAGCAAACAGGTGTTACGTGCATGCTGGTTCCCAAGAATGTTTAAGTTCATCATATATCTCAAACTTCTCATTTGTAAATTTTATTCACTCTAGAAAGAGCATTCTCTGTTATCTTCCTGGGAATAAACAATGTATCAGAAATCATGCTCTATTAAAGTACATCTCCATGAAGTATCATACACATTCTTCCTCAGAGCACTCAGAATGTCCAGGTAAATGCTGTATTTATTAGCAATAAATTACCTGAGCTGTGAAGTATCACACACGTTCTCCCTCAGAGCATACAGACAGGCAGTCCAGTTGCTGAATTTATTAGTGATAAATTTCCTGAGGAAATATGCTACAGAAACAGACATTCTGAGTTTGGTTTGAAGGATGCATTTTATGTTACATTTATATAAATAGGTAGAGCTATTTAATTACTTTTATACTTGTGATATTGACATGTATGTATGCTGCTAAAGAATTTTAGTAGATGTTGTACTGGATTGTCTAGCTTAACACATCTTTTCTGCATTTTCTCCATGAATGCATAAGATTTTCTTCCTCCACAGCAACAGCCCACAAATATGAAGAAATATAATCAGTATTGATTTACAATACAGATAATTATGGATGAGTGTGTGAGAAAGTGTTCTAATAGAATTCTGTCAATCAATGTCTGGCCCAACTTTCTCATTACATGTTTGCTGAAACTATATGATGGAATTTGTCTGGTGACATTTCAGGGATAGTGACTTTGATTTCCAAGGAAATGTTTCAGGTTCATTTCATTACCTTAGAAAAGTAAAAGCAAATTTGCCTTATAAAAAGCAATTACTTCTTAGCTGACCAGGGCACAATAGCAATATAAGAGAGATTTCTCATTCCACTATTCAAATCCTGAACCAGCAAACTGCTGTTTGATTTTGCTTTAAGCCAATTTTACCTTGTTTGAATTGCAAAAGCATTTAATCTTCATAAAGTAGGTTATTATAATGGAGATCATATTGTATTGGTATGGAATACCATCTAAGAGACAGTGGGAAAGGGTATAATTTTAGTATTTATGGAATTTTAACAACAATGTTAGCTAAAATTTATTTATGAGCACTTTGAGTAATTCAAAGAACAGACCGTAAGTTGTCAGTGCACACATTTTTGTGCAGATATGCTTCTATTTCAAGTTGTTCATTATACATATGTGAATGAGATGAGCATTAAAGTATTTAAGTACTCAAACCATGCTATTCTGACCAAAATATTATTTCATTAAATAGTTACAATTCTCCATTTATCATGACACTAAGATGCTTAATAGTATATATATATATATATATATATATATATATACAAT
>NW_022196898.1:60056564-60118875 GCF_008632895.1 Mastomys coucha | reverse complement strand
TATATATATATATATATATATATATATATATATATATATACTATTTAGTATTCACTGTCTTCAATGTGAAGGCTAAACTAGGGGGGGATGAAAATTTTTCATCATATAACACCACAGAATTGAGTAACTTGAAAAAAATTGTGATCAATGAGAAGAAATGTAAAACTTAGGATAATAATAGTTTTCCTTTTTTTCCCCCTTAGCCTTTGTTAAATAAACCATATAAGCATTTTTGTAAATTAGGCCCTACAATAAAATCACAAGACAAGAGAGAGAATGTTTTAAAAAATGCATGAATTGTGGAGAAGCACTAGAACTATCAAAATAGCAATAAAAAGGTAAACCTTAAAATGAAAATATTCTTCATTTGTTATTTTTATTCTGTGAAACAGTGTCACTATTGTAGTGCACTATAAAACACACACACATATATATGTATATGTATGTGTGTATGTGTGTGTGTTATAGTGCACTACTGTAGCACTTGCTACCCTCAAATTAATATTAGTCATTTTTCTTAATTTTCTGGACTGCTGCTGCATTTATGGCTGTGAGGCCACAAGCCTGTTGATAGGTACACATTTATTTAAAATAGTGTATTATATATAAATATATAGCATAAAATGATTTCAAATATATTATAAATATATATTTATTAAAATATTTGTTTCAATATAACATTCATAAAATATGAACATTTTACAAAATTCTCTCTCAATTTCATTTTACTGGTTATTTTTATTCTATACATTTCATTAATATAAACCATAATTCTGACCCTTTTTGACACTATCTCTTGTCTTCTTCCTGTATTCATAACCCACTTTATGTTTACCAGTCATATTTCTAGGATTATCATATTAGATTTGGTTTTGTGAAATGATTAGTCCATTGCAGTCTAGTCAATCATCAGTTGCATTGATTGTTCTACAATATATTTTTTAATTTAAATGTAACTAATTTGTGTACTATGATATAGTGTATTTACAATCACTTTGGGTTAATAATTTTTGTGTTAGTTATTAGTTGTATATTTATGGGCATTTTGCTTTCATGCATGTCTGTATGCCAAATGCATGGCTATTGCCTGGAAAGGCAGGAGTAGATACCCAATCTTCTTCATCAGGAGCTACAAATAGTTGTGAGTTTCAATGCGGCTGATGGTAATTTAACCTTGGTCTTATGGATAATCATCTATAGTTCATAATCAGTGAGTTACATTTCTTGTCCCTACTAACTAATTTAATAATCATCTTAATGTGGCACATAGAACAATATTATTAGCCAAGGTTGTCTAAAGCAGCAAAACTTACAGAAGAGAGGTAAGAGGGGATTTATTACACTCACAGGCTACAGTCCAACTAATCTAATAATGTTGTGCTGTAAATAGAAAATTTAAAAGGGTAGATGTCTCAGCTGGTCTTCAGTAGATGCTAGAATTCCAAAGAAGTAGCATATAGTGCAAGTGAAGGAGTGGACTTGGGAAGAACAACCAGACAAAGCAAAAGAGCTTCCTTCTTCTATGTCATTATATAGAATTTTGGTAAAAAGTATGGCGCAGTTTAAATGTGTATCTTCCTGCCTCGAGATCTGGATCACCTACTGATCCATCCCATTTCCAGACACCAAACCTCCACACCATTGGTGATGCTAAAAAGTACTTGCCTACAGGAGCCTGGTATGTCTGATCCCTGAGAGATTCAACCAGCACCTGAGTCACACAGATGCAGATACAGCCAACCATCAGACTGAGCCCAGGGACCCCAATGGAAGAGCTAGGGGAAGGTCTGAAGGAGCTAAAGGGGATTGGAACCTCCTAGGAAGTACAATATCAGCTAACTGGACCATTCAGAGCTCTCAGGGAATAAACCAGCAACCAAAGAGTATACATGAAGGAATGTATGGCTCCAGATCCATATGTAGCAGAGGATGGCCTTATCAGGCATCAATGGGGAGAAGAGGCCCTTGGTCCTGTGGAGGCTCTATGCCCCTGAGTATGGGGATGCTAGAGCAATGAGGCAGGGGTGGGTGAGTGAGTGGAGGAGCACGCTTATAGAAACAAAGGAGAGAGAAAGAGGGGGGATGGTATGGGGGTTTTGTGAAGGGGTAACATGGAAGGGACATATCATTTAAATGTAAATGAATCAAATGATTAATAAAAATATATATGTGCCAGTAACATTCTAAATAAATCTAATATTTTATCAATGTAAAGACTGAATCTAGTCACCCCAAAATAACATAGAATGTGGAGCAATCACATGATTATTGTTTAGTGACATATGAAATACTACAGCTACTGTGGAGAACAGTATGGTACCGAGGTATGTTCTCTTAAAATATAAACACAGAAGAATTGTAAATACTATTTGATCTAGTAATTCTGACATTGGATAGATCAATAGATGATAGATAAATAGATAGGGAGGTAGGGTGGTAGATAGATAGAAGATAGTTAGATTATATAAAAATGTGATATGTGGAGGCCAAATTAACTCCTATATATTCATGCCCATGAAAGCATTTTTAATGGGAAATAAAAGGTTGAAGCAATCCAAATGCCTATCCTTTGGTCCATAGATAAGTAGAATGTGGTGTATGCTCACTATGGAATGCTGTATTACCTTGAAAAATAAAGAAATTTATAAGCATGCTTCAACATAGATAAATATTCAAGATATTGTGCTGGGTAAAATTATCCACATCAAAAAATGTGATGAATTGCAACAAAAAAAACAAGATATAAATTTTCTTTTGGTAATGTGAAAAATGAAAAGCAAAACATATATGAAGTTATTTTACAATATTTGGCAATATAAAATTAGTATTTTAGAGTATATGATAATAATCAAAATATTTTTTAAATTAGAGATTTTATGGTTTTATGTGTTTACAAAACTGAGAAACCTATGGTTTTGTCCAGAACTCAAGAATACACAAAATGACTTCAAGAGAAATTTTAGCCAAATATTCCTTTCCCACTTTCCTAAGGAGAGAGAAAATACAGCCTTGCATTTATGATAGATATAGCATTGCTTGGTTATTGAGGATGTAAAAAACAGTTCTTATAAATTGTCTAAAAACGTAGCAGAGATGACATCAACTGTGTTTACATATTGCGTAGGAACCACCTGACAACTTATTTCCTTATAATATGGTTACATGTGTGTGTTGGTGTCTTATATCTGTTCCTTTTCTCCTGCATATATGCAGGCACATGAGCCCATATTTGTGTATCTGAAAGCCAACCAAAGTCATAGGCTATCTTCTGATATAGCTCCTTCTGTTACAAGCTTTAGACAGCCCCTCACTGAACCAGAGGCTCACAGTTTTGGATGTGCTGGCTATCCAGTCCTGTTTCTGGATCTACCTACTTCATTTCTCCATTTCTAGGATTTCTTTACTTTCTTTTTTATTTTTTTCAAGACAGAGCTTCACTTTATAGCCCTGGCTGTCCTGGAACTCACTGTGTAGACCAGATTGGCCTCTAACTCAGAAATCCACCTGTCTCTGCCTCCCAAGTTCTGGGATTTTAGGCATGCGCCTCCATTGCCGGGCTCCATTTCTAGGATTTCAGGCACAGGCAGCTATGGTCTACTTTTTTTTACATGTGTACTGAGGATTTGTCTTTTTTTTTTTTCTTTTCTTTTCTTTGCAGGATGCAGCTCAGTGTTTGAGAGATTTTTTTTAAGTTGAATTTCTCTCTTTTTTTATATTTTTTTATTGAATATTTTCTTTATTTACATTTGAATTGTTTTCCCCTTCTCAGGTCTCCCCTCTGGAAACTCCCTATCCCATCTCCTTTTGCCCTTCCTCTATGAAGGTGCTCCTCCTCCCACCCACCCACTCTAGTCTTCTTGCCCTGGAATTCCCCTACACTGGGGCATCAAACGCACTTAAGCACAGGGCCTCTCCTCCCACTGATATCCAACAAGGGCATCCTCTGCCACATGTGTGGTCAGAGCCATGAGTCCCTTCATGTGTACTCTTTAGTTGGTGGTCCAGTCTGCAGGAGCTTTGGGGGCTCTGGCCAGTTAACACTGTTGCTCCCCCTATGGGGCTGCAACCCCCCTCAGCCCCTTTAGTCTCTTCTCCAACTCTATCAAGGACCCTGTGCTGTCCAATGGTTAGCTGCGAGCATCTGCCTCTTTATTGTTGTTGTTGTTGTTGTTGTTGTTGTTTTTGTTGTTGTCAGGCTCTGGCAGAGTCTCTCAGGCTCCCATCAGCAAGTACTTCCAGCATCCACAATAGTGTCCTGGTTTGGTGACTGTTTATGGGATGGATCCCAAGGTGGGGCAGTCTCTGGATGGCCTTTCCTTCAGTCTTTGCTCCACAATTTGTCTCCATATTTCTTCCTGTGAGTATTTTCTTTTCCCTTCTAAGAACCACTGAAGCATCAACAATTTTGTCTTCTTTATTCTTGGGCTTCATTTGATTCATATGGTCTGTGAATTGAATCTTAGGTATTCCAAACTTTTGGGCAAATATCCACTTATCAGAGAATTCATACCCTGTATGTTCTTTTGTGACTGAGTTACTTCACTCACAATAGTATTTTCAAGCTTCATCCATTTGTCTGAGAATTTCATGAAATAATTGTTTATAATAGCTGAGTTCCATTGTGTAGATGTACCACATTTTCTGTATCCATTCCTCTGTTTAGGGACATCTGGGTTGTTTCCAGCTTCTGGCACTTATAAATAAGGCTGCTATGAACATAGTGGAGCATGTGTCCATATTACATGTTGGAGCATCTTCTGCGTATATGCCCAGGAGTGGTATAGCTAGGTCCTCTGGTAGTGCTATGTCCAATTTTGTGAGGACCTGCCACACTGATTTCCACAGTGGTTGTACAAGCTTGCAATGACACTAGAAATGGAGGAGTGTTCCTCTTTCTCTATATCCTCACCAGCATCTGCTGTCATCTGCGTTTTTGATTTTAGACATTATGACTGGTGTGAGGTGGAATCTCAGGATTATTTTGATTTGCATTTCCCTGATAACTATAGATGTTGAACATTTATTTATGTGCTTTGTGGCCATTCGGCTTTCCTCAGTTAAGAATTCGTTGTTTAGCTCTGTTGCAGCATCTGTCTGTCCAATCAAATTAGGGTGATTGGACAGAAATAGAGAAGTGGAGCTCGAGTTGGAGAAGGAGAAATGTCAGGGAGGAGGAGGAAGAGTTTTTTCATCATGGAGTCAGAGGATGATGAAGAGTCAGACCACTCGAGGTTATACAACCAAGCAAAGGTGTGTAAGGCATTTCATGTGAGCGAGATGTTGCTGCTAGTTGGGAGAAAATAGCAAGAACCCACCAGAACTTTGTGTTGAGGCCAGAAGGTACCAGCACAAGAATGTGGGCTGGTGGGAATGAGAATTTGCAAGGTAGATTCATTTTTTTAAATATTCCCGCAACATATCTCTGTTCCCCATTTTTAATAGAGTTATTTGATTCTTTGGAGTCTAACTTCTTGATTTCTTTTATATATTGGATATTAGCCCTCTATCGGATGTAGGATTTGTAAGAATATTCTCCAATCTTTTGTTTGCCATTTTTTATCAAAGCAAACATTTTTTACTGAGCAGTATCTTTAACTCCTCTTTGTAGATTAATTGTAAATCATTGACCTTCCCAAGACTCAGTCCATAAACTTACACTATGAGCCTGATGTCACTCAACTTTGTCTTATGCAGGGTACTCTATAATTCCTGTGTCCTTTGCTGGTAGTTTTCTCTGTGGTACTTTTTGATATCATATATCAAATTTTACTTTGTTTCTAAGTCTCTGCCAGCTTTCACTAGGTATGAATAAGCTTTCCAAACTCATACTTACATAGTACTCACTGAAAGCATCTTTGCAAAATGTTTTCAAGTTGTCAGAGATTTTCTTATTGTTACATCTTTACTACCAACCACAATGTCCGATATACATTAGCATCATGAGTTATGCAATGTCTTCAGATGATTATAGCTGACATAAAATGCTAGTTCCTGATAATTAGGTCTCCTTTGTGTACTCTCTATTCATTTACATTATTTACAAAAGCTTTTCTCATCCTTTGAGTTTTTGCTCTTTGGTGGGTAGCTGGATTTAAAACCACATGTTTACCTGGCCACATATCACATATCCTGTATATTACAATTCATAACAGTATCAAAATTACAGTTATGAAGTAGCAAAGTAAATAATTTTATTCTTGGGGTTACCATAAAATAAGTAAATTTATTAAAGGGTCACAACATTAGGGAGGTTTAACACCAATGATTTACATTAATTACTCATTAATCACTTAATCCATTCTGTAGAATGAGTCCTCTTATCATCTTCCCTCTTCTGTTGAAAATGTCAGGGCAGTGGTGGCACATGCCTTTAATCCCAGCACTTGGGAGGCAGAGGCAGGTGGCTAGCCTGATCTACAGAGTGAGTTCCAGGACAGCCAAGGCCACACAGAGAAAACATATCTCTAAAAAAAAAGGAAAAGAAAAAAAAATGTCAAAGTAATAAGCACATGGGTCTATACTAGGGCCTCTGCATATGTACTATATGTATTAGCTTAGTATTTTTATGGGACTCTTGCCTGGAAGACAAGTGGGTCTCTGACATTTTTGCCTACTCTCAGAACTCTTTACCTTCTGTTTGGTTGCCATGTCTAGCTGGATATGATAAGAGGCTTCATCTTGTTATATTCTATTTTATCATGTTTGGTTGCTTCGCCCTCCCCCTCCCCCTCCTCCTTGCCCTTGCCCTTGCTCTTTCCATCTCTCTTTCACTCCATCTCTCTGTCTTGTCTCCTCTCTTACACTGTCTCTCTTTCCTCTCTCTCTCCCTTCTTCCCTCCCTGATCCTTTCTTCCATGATTTATCAGCTTTGTTAGACAAAATCTCCAGTCAGAAGGACAAAATATTTATTTCTCATTCAATATTATATTCTCAGGCATGTAGAGATAGAGATGTAATAGAGATTAACACAGTGTTGTAAGGAAGGAACTGTCTTTTCTTTGACCTGAATGGCATATCATCAGTTGTCCTGGATGCAATTCCATATATAATAACAAATAAATTGCAAATAGGATATAAGAATGGAGATATCTATTTTTTTGGATACTGAAAATAATGATACTTGTTCATAAGAAATTGATGAAAATTTTGAAGGCTGAATCCTTCACAATTGATTTGTACTTCAGCCTCTGCAATTAGTATGGACGTCTCTAATATATGTCATTATTTATTATAAACAATTTTTATGTTTATCTGATTGGCATCATGGTTTAGAATTATTCAGTTTGCAACATGACAGATGACTCTTTCCAGAAGTATGGAAATTAATGGCCTAATATATTGTTATAAGGGACACTTTTTTAATATTACAAGATACAATATTATAAGATAAAACATAAGCCATCACATTGAGGCTGGACAAGGAAACCTAACAGAAGCAAGTGTCCAAAGAGTAGGCAGAAGAATCAGAGATCCACTTGTTTACACACTCAGGAGTCCCCCAAAAACTACTAAACTGAGAAAGATATAATATATATATGCAGAAGACCTGGGGTAGAACTGTGTATGCCCTATGCTAGCTGCATCGTGAGTGCTAGCTGCTAGCTGAATTCATGTGAGCTCTGTTAATTCTGACTGAGAGGACCTTGTTTTCTTGGTGTCCTCTGTCTACTTTGGTTCTTGCAGTCTTTCTTCCTTCTCTTTTGTGGGGTTCTCTGAACTCTGAGGGGAAGAATTTGATGGAAACATCCCATTTAAGACAGTGTTCCCAGGACTTTCTCTCTCCTCATAAGGTCTGGCTGTGAGTCTCTACATTGGTTTCCATTTGCTGCAGAAAAACACCTCTTCAATGATGACTGTGATCTATCAGTACAGCAGAATATCACTAGGAGTCATGTATTGAGCTTTGTTTTCTTTTATGCCTGCAATTTGTGGTTTTACCCTAGGTCTTTGGGCTCTCTCGTCTCTGGTTCATGTTTACTCAAGCACTTAGTGTATGGGTTCCATCTAGCGGATTGGATCTTAAGTAAAATCACACATCACTTGGTTCTTCACAAAAGTTCTGTGTCACCATTGTCCTAGATACCTTACAGGCAGGGCATATTTTAGGTCAAAGGTGTTAGAGCTGGGTTCATATTTATATTTCTCTTTTGGTAGCCTGAAAAGTACCTTTCCTTATCAAAGGCATGATTATTTACTTAAATTAAATTTTTACTACATATATTATATTGTTCACAATAATATTTTATGGAGATAACTTACTTTAAATATTCATCTATAGCCACTTATTATTTTATGTATGTCAAAAAACGTACTTTCTATATCTGATGTTGATTTTAAATTTTTCTAACCATTTCATTTTTATCTATATTTTAATGTATATAGTTCATCACAAAGTTCATAAGTTATTAGTCCTTAATGGTTGAGCAATTTTTCAAAACTTCAGTAGATCTTTATGTCTTAGAGAGACATTTGTAAATTACTAGCAATTATAATCAGCATAAAGTATTTCTATAAAGAATCTTATGTTTGGACATATATCATTGGCAAAATTACAAAATTGTTATATTTGATAAGCTTTCTGTTGTATATGGCTGTTATTTGTTATGATGTTATATCATTTCATTTCCAATGAGAAAACACTTAAGTTCCATAGGGCCTATTTTATTGTAACAAGGGCTGAGCCATGACTTCTAGAGTTTGGGCCAGATCACTTTACTTTTGCCACATTTAAGAGAAGCACAATTTAGGAAAAAGCACTAAGGTAGGAATTATCTCGGCCCTATGAGTACAGCAAAACTTATGACATGTTTACATTGAAGTTCTTAGCAAAGGTCACTCGTAAGGATGATGTGTAAGGGCTACCCGTTCTATAGCATCACTCATAAGGTAGTTTACGCTGACTTAGAAACAATACTCAAGGTAAGGGTCTAGGGAGAATGACAAAAGTAAGAATAATGTCTGGAAGTCAGGATTGGCCTAGCTCTATGATAATATAGAAGGCACTCAGGCTAATTTAAAGCACAAATGGATATTTTGAAGCTCATAAGAATAAGTTCATGATCTAAAAGTAATGCATTAGGTTTGCAGGGGAAAGGTCTTGGATAATTCTGAGAGATGCAGGCAGAGTACACCTCATCTACAGCAAAGAATCCCAAGATTGTAAAATTAAGTCATTCTTGGAATTCCAGGAAGAACAGCTAGGTAACATCATTCCATTGAATAGGTAAGCTGTGTGTTAACTTTCCTGGTTTCTCCAGTCGTTATATGTATATACAAATCATTTTTGCTCTCCACATTGATTGATTTATTTACATTGAATTTTCTTTCAGAGGAAAATTCAATTCCAATCTAAAAATTCTGTAAAGAAGAGCAGAGAAAGCACCAATATTCATGTGAAAGAGACTACAACAATGAGAAAGACAGACTTCAGTCTTAGTACTGCATACAGCCTGATCTGAGGTCAGCTTTCAGATGATAAGTAAGGAATTCAGAAAAGCTACACCAAGCAAACAGAATTAGAATTACCTGGAGAGAGTAGAGATAGAGCACAGAGTAGGATTCCCGGTGTGGCTTTAAAATCTGAGGGTTTCAGGACATTCTAGCTTTCTCACTATATTGATATGTTGATGATAACTTCTAAAATGTACTAAAAACATTCTCACTCTTTCTGAGGGTATAAAGCTGGTGGCTTAGGCTATTGACACCTGTAGCCTGACAGCTGAGGATTATGTAATGTGGTCTTTGTTCTATCTCAGCAGGAACAGCACAGCTCTAACTTCCAGATAGTCAGAAGTCACAGGACAAAAAAAGAGACACTTTTTAAAAATGATTATAGCCTTTATTACTAAGTTGTAAAAAGTTTCCTATGAAACTTATTTAAGAAAAGGGGAAAAAGTTGAAGGATCCTAAGCTGGGCATGGGAATTTTTTTTCTCATCTCTTTGTCTTCAGTACTTATACTTCCTTCACAATACATGATCAAATAGTAAAAAGTTCATCACAAGTGCAAACACAAAATTAAATCATAAATTGAAATAGAAGTTTACAACAGAGAATGTTTACATGTTTATCCATTAGGAGTAATTATTTGGCTAAACATTCATCACCTGTCACAATTCCACAGGTTCATTGAAAGTTAAAAACCATAATTTTCAATTATTAATGAAGTTTTATACAGATAAACAATCATTATTTTATCTTCTGATCTAGCACCTATAATAAATCATTAGTTCCATTTTCAGGAACTTTGGTTAATTGTTTTGCAACCTTTTGGAATGTGCTCTGAGTAGTAGAAAGTCTGGAGACAGAGTTCTCATTGCAGTTTTGACTATCAGAAGAGACCTAATAGCAGTCCCATTATAAAAGAGCTTAATAAATACTGATATAATTTTAGGATTTCTTATAGGATCATCATTAAGAATTAAGAAGTCATCTATACATCTATATAGTATCACTACAAGACTTCATAGATCTGCACTTCATCTTCATAGATCTGCAGAGATGTGCTCAAAAGAGGTAAACTAATACCTAGTGATTGTTATATGTTTAATAATAACGGAAAAGCATATTAATAGCAGGAATTTTTCCTAACATGATTTACTCCTCCGCCTTGCCTGTTGGAGCTTTATCTTAGATATAACCTAAATTAAATCATTTCAGGAATATCACCTGCTTGTGATTAGCTTGTCCTATGATAATGGCTCCTGACATAGAACTACTTGATCTAACCAATAAGATGGTTCCATTAAAATATGAATATGTTGATTTTAATATTGTCTACACATTTTAGGCATGACAGGAAATACAATGAGAGGAAAGTTGGTTCATCTTACAGTTAAACGTTTAATTGCTAGAAAGTCATTGGATCAACAGTCACAAATGCTGAAACACTCAAATGGACACACTTTATACTGTGACAGGGAATTAAAATATCGTGCTTTAGTATAAAGTAGTTAGCTCTAGTCATGTTTACAAGAGGACAAATGTGATTCCGTATCTGCTATAAAGAGTTTTTAAAGCATCTATTGTGTGACTAAGATGAGAAAGTACTGAGAGAGAGAGTGATGAGAGGGAGAGAGAGAGAAAGAGAGATAGAGATAGAGATAGATAGATAGAGAGAGAGAGAGAGAGAGAGAGAGAGAGAGAGGAGTCCTAAGGTCCTCCTTCCTGAAGTTGGTCAGGAATACAAGGAGAAGTTGATACTCAGATGCTCCTAACCTTCAATCCAACTTACAATGTTTTCCTCGTATCAATTTTCTTTCATGGTGTTGCTGCCAACAAAGCCCAGGCTTTTGCTATGTCACTACAGATTCTTTGGCTCTTTGTCAAGTGTCATGAGGAGCAAGTTGTATCAACTTCTCAGAATTCTCATCATTGATGCTTTTGCTGGATAAATAGAGGCAACAGTAGGTCAATGGGCTTGTTTGCTTGGTTAGTTTTGCTATGTTTGGTCTACTTTAGATTCTCTAGTCTTTAGTTCTGCCGTTCACTTTAACAGACTCACATCATCATACCAATGTGGACATAATGTAAGTCTTACCCTTGCGATGTCCTGTCTGATAAATATAAATGGTAAATGGATTCTATTAATGAAATAACCTGCTACAAAGTCTCAAAATTATTATTTTTAAAAAGTATTGTCAATGTCAATATTTAGTAAAATTTAGTAAAAATATACTAGGTAAAAAAAAAATCTCAACTTCCTTGAATGTTTTATTTTTATAGACAGAGAGCTCCTTCTCTTCCACATGGGAAATATTATTTTCTACTTTAAAAATAAGTTTACCATTCATTTTAATAAACGAAAGGGGCACAAAAAGCCAGCTTTGGTGATATTAATATTTTGGCTAACTCTACATTTTAAGAATGTTTCAAGAATAGAAGCCTATAGGGGCTTATTCTTTCTTGGTAGTTTCAATAATAACTACAAAATATTAGGTCTATACCCTGCTGATATTGTAATAGACTTCTATGTCACCATTGTATACTTTCAAAAGAATACTATCTCCTAGTAATGAAAATAACAATTTTCTTTATGGACATTATTTTTCCTAGGGAGTTGTTGAAACTCAAAATCATATTAACATGTTTCAACTGCCAGTAATTTGTTTTTGATCCTTTTATAACAGAGAGTCATGAATATACATCAGGGTACCCAGCGATCCTATAAGTTAAGTCCAACTACACATTAATTTACAGAATTCAACATTGTGCTTGTTTATTTAATATTTCCAATACTCTTTAAGACAATTTCAATTGAACAAAATTTAATAAACTTGTAATAAAGCTTTCCAAATGGACATTTAAACTATGACTCATGTTTATAAATATGAACATGTATGAGATGAGAAAGACAAGAAACAGTAAAGAACCTGGGATGATTGCAAATAACTGAAAAACACTTAGAAAATGAGACCATACTGATATATTGACAAATTTTGAGTATTAGTCACATAGCATATGGAAACTTTCTTATTATAGAATAAGTAAGGGGAGTTTAAACAGTTAAATTTGAATTATAAAACTACACATAGTAAATCTAATATGTCATGGAAATATTTTTCTCACCATTTAACATTATTTTTGCTTGTTGCACTATAACAATGCTACATTGCATTGTAACAATGTTACAGTGATTGAACCCTAGGCAAAACAGACAGTTTAATGCCAGAATAGAACATAACTTGAACTTACTAAATCCCTACCATCAATACTTTCTTCTTTGAATAGATGTGTCATAAATCAAACCTATGTGTTTCAAAATGACAGTTTCAAATGAATATATTTAGGAAATAATCATCTTATGAGATAAAAAAAATTTTTTTTCAGGAATTTCCAGGGGATCAAAGGAATTTTGTAAAGCAGTTTACGCTATAACTGTTATATCATTATGTATTTGTCTCTAAATCATCTAAATAGGGTCTTATAATCTATATTTTTCTTTGGCTCCTGTTGTGATCTGGGTATTGACGGTTCCCTGAATGATCATATACGAAAGTCCTGATATATAGCTGGTAAATACAATCACAGAAATGCTATTTGATCCCAAGCACTAGGACATGCTCTTTAAATTGCTCCTATGACAGATTCTTAATTTTGCATTATTTTGGGGGAGGTGTTTGAAAGAAAGACATAGGGCAGTGTTGGAAGATGCAGGTTTCTGGGGTTGTGCCTTGGAGAGACATCCTGCATCCTTGGTACCTTTTTGTTCTGTGTCTTGTCGCCTAGCTGTCATGAATTGAATGGATTTTCTCTTCATCAACCTCCTTCAAGATGTTTTGATTTACAGAAGGCCTAATGGTAACAGAGCCAACTGATTAAAACAGAAAAACCGTATGAATTTTGAGGCAAAATTTCTTCTCTGAAGCTGTTTCTCTCAGATTTTTTTTCCCCAGAAACCAAAAGCCTCAGAAGTATCACGTATCCTCTAAGTTCATTTTATACATTAATCTGCATTGCTCTATTCAGTTTAGACCACCTTTCTTAAAGACACAATTTGTATTAATGCTGAATTTCTTAAAGATCAACAACTTGAAGAGAATAGAGTGGTGGGGGGAAAGGAAGCCGAATCCGGTATGGAAGGAGACAGGAATGATATACATAGAGGGTCAGGAATTGGAACAGAGGGGTTTAGCAATTGGGGATGAGGAAGTGGGGTAGCCGACAGAAAGTTCCAGATGCCAAGAAAGCAAGAGATTCCCAGGACCCAACAGATTTCAGATTAGCTGAAGTATCCAACATAGGTGAGGGAGAACCTGTAGAGACCACCATATCCAGAGGTTAGACAAGGCTCCCAGTTGGGGGATGGGGCCACCCACTCATCTCCAAATTTTTAAACAAGAATTGCTCCTGTCTAAAGGAAATATGGAGACAAAGTGTGGAGCAGAGACTGAAAAAAAGGCCAGCCAGAGACTGCCCCACCTGGGGATTCATTCCATATACTGACACCAAACACTATTGTAGATGCTAAGAAGTGCTTGCTGGCAGGACCCTGATATAGCTTTCCTCTGATGGCTCTGCCAGAGCCTGACAAATACAGAGGTGGATAGTCACAGCCAACCATTGAATTGAGCACGAGACCCAAGTGGAGGTGTTAGAGAAAGGACTGAAAGAACTGAATGAGGTTTGCAACCCCATAGGAAGAACAGCAGTATCAACTAAACAGAACTCCTGGAACTCCCAGGAACTGAACCACCAACCAAAGAGTATACATGGATAGCCCCATGGCTCCAGTGGCTTATGTAGCAGAGGATAGTCTTGTCTGGCATCAATGGGAGTAGAGGCCTTTGGTCCGGTGAAGACTAAATGTCCAAGTATAGGGGAATGCAGGGCTGGGAGGCAGGAGTGGTAGGTTGTTGAGGGAGCACCCTCATAGAAGCAGGAGGAAAGGAGATGGCATAGGGGGTTTCTGTGGACTTTGGGGAAACCGGGAAAGGGTTGAATAAAATTTGAATTGTAAATAAATAAAATATCCAATAAGAAAGAAAACATAATACTGAAAGGATTACTTTTAATTTTAAATTTGAATGCTTTCCAGCTTAAAATGATATCTTTGAGACACTAAAACAGCACAAAACAAGACAATGAAATAAGAATAAACATTTTTGCAAAAAAATAGACTATAACAGTAGTCATGGAAGAACTATATTCGTTATTTTGTCACAACTCCACTTTTCCTTCCTGAATTTGAAAACTGGATTATTCACTTAAGTGACATGAAATATCTTTATTTTCCTCCCTGACACATTTCATTTAATATCATTCTTAATTTTTATCTATCTGAAGATATACTTCAGCATTTTCTTCTCATAAATCTTGAATTTGATTTTATTCTATTTTATGTATATGTCATACTCTGCTCACTTTTTCAGGTGCTGACAATATTTCTACCTTCTAGGTTTAGTAAATAAGGATGAAACATATGTACTCATAAAAAATTCTCTTCGATATACTACTATGAAACTTTGAGGGAACATACAACAAAGTCAAATAGTTGCTGTGAGTAGCAATTCTCTTTTTTATTTTCAGAGGAATACCATTCTGTTTTCCTATGTCTTTAATGTAGATAGTTAATTCAAAACAATGCTCTGTTTCATTACAAGTGATACTTTCTGATTTAATTAGGGTGAAATATTTCATGAGGTTATGCTCACATATGTGAATTAAATATTCTTTTCACTGTCTAAAAGTTTACAATGAAAGTTGAATTACAATATGAAATGCAATCTGTTTGCATTGTTGTAGTTTTGTATATATTCTTTTAGGACCACAAGCACAAATCTGATTACACAAATAACTAAAACAAAGGGGAACATTACAGATTTTTATTTGTAGAATACCCTGAATTTTAATAATTTCTTTTTGGTCAGGAGCGATCATAGTGGTAGCTAATAAGTAGCAGGTTATCTTCCTGAGATGATTCTGCCTTGGATTAAAACCCATGACAGATTTCCTGTGAAAGGTAAGGCCCTGAAGAAATTCATTTTAGGAAATATTTCTGCTATTAATATGTTTTTTCTGTTATTATTAAATATATAAGTATCAATAGGTATTAATCCACCCTATTGAGTAGATCTCTGCAAAACAAAGATGTATTATCTTTTAGTGATATCATATAGACAAATATATATTTCTATAAAATTCCTGATTTTATTCATATAATTTTAAGAAGAATGTGTTTAGAGATGGTCTTAGTTGTTAGAAAGATGTAATAAAGTTAGAATAAAGAATAGAATGTACCCACTCCTCAGAATAGTAAGTAAACCCTGCATAATAAGAAATATAATGAGCTTTCATAATTATACTAAAAAGAGAAATAAACTTGGGACAAATTTGTGTTCAAGGAAAAACATTTATGTCCAAGGATAAAGTTACGTGCGTGTACTATGTTAAGGCAAGGCCATGCAAAAACTGTTGCTTTGAACTTTTAATGAGTATATCATAATGAAATATCTGTCTGTAACTCCCATTCTATGTAACATTTTATCTCTGAGATAATTTTTTAAAGACCTTTTTCTCTAAGGAGGTATAAAAGACCAGAGGAAAGAAATACAGTTGTTGGTTGTTAGTTGAATGGTTTGGCTTGGGAAGATTGGTGCCATCCACCCACCCATCTATCTATCCGTACATCCATACATCCAAATGTGTATGCCTGTTTGTCTATATGTTTGTGTGTAGGTATACATGTATATGTATAACCATGCATGAATACTTGTGGAATTGATTATGAAAGATGGCCAGGGTGTAGTTGTCTGAATATTTGAATGTATATGTGTCTATGCATATTTGCCTATAGACAGCATTTCAAGTATTTTTCTTTCCTTCCTCTTTGGGTTAAGAAAGAGCTACATAGATTTTACAGAGAGGTTTCTGACTGATCCACCAGAGAAAGTTGCACCAGCAATAAATTTTTTACTTATCCCCTGCTGTTTCAGGATGTAGTGCTAAACACTTTCTGGTCTCAGAGAAACTCAGACAGGCAGGTCAGCTACCACAGCAAAGTGACTTAGAATTAAGGCAGGTAAAGTTTTTATTATTATACAACAACCCTAAATATCTAGTGTGGCCAAGTTTTAACCCCAGAGATGCTCTTCCCCCTCCACTGCCTCAAAAAGAACCAAGAACAAGAAAGAAGACCTGCTGGGGCTGGCCCCCAGCAAAGTTTTGATGGAACATATCTCATAACATTTCAGTCATCACTTATATTGCCACATCCACTTGTCTACTCCAGTAAAGTCTGCAATATCAGGGTTGAAATCCTGATCATGGATAAGAGGCATTATGACTTCAGAGGTAGTTGTGCCTCCTGGGTATTCAGTCAGTCGTTGGCATCTCCTAACTCAGACGTGTTCCAGATTAGTTTTTCCAATCGTCAATATGCCTTCTTGTTCAGGCATAAATGTACCCCAAGAAATGATTCATAAATGGGTAAAACTTGAGATTAAACACCCTGACCAGCACAGCATCCCAATATATCTTAATTAATTACCAAGCTGTCGTTAGCTTGGAATTTCTCACAAGGAAGCTGCCTTATCAGACAGGGTGTACTTAGTTAGCAACAGAGGTCAGGTACTATTGCTACTGTAAATATAGTCAGAATTCTCAGAGCAGTCCCACAGAAGACAGACATACCAGAGAGTTTAGCTTGGGACTTCCAAAATAGCCCCAGCAGGAAGGGCACCACTGCTCTTCCACTTCACACCTGGATGCCTGATATTACAGACCTTGATGTGACTGTCACTTCCCTACCTGAGTTCTGTCTTGATGCCTGATCTTATTGACCTTGATGTGGCCCTCATCTGCCTACAGGACTTTTGTCATTTGCCTGCTTTCTGTGAAGTCTGATAAGCCTGGTTTTCACTTTGTGCGCATACTTAGACTAAAACTTAGACTTACTTATACATTCTCATTCAAGACAGAGCATTTGAGCTTTGAGCCTCATGCGGTCCTCAGCACCCCAGGCACAGAGCGCTTGGGCCTGGGGGATATAGTGCCTGTCCAGAAGAAGTGTCTGCTTTAGACCCAGTGCATTTCAGGAGGCCTCAAATGTACCTCAACCGCTGAGCTGCCAGAGTTTTCATTTCTCTCTTGTAATGACTGTAAAAGCCTGATGGCATTTTTAAGAATTACACTCAGACTCGGCACTTCCTTGTGTCAACTCTGTCACTCGCTGAATTTTTTGCCCACCTGACCAGACCTCTCATCCCTTGGAAGAAGAGGTCCCCACAACAAACCCAGTCCGTGGCATTACATGAATTAAAAAAAAATAAGATGCCAACAAGTGCTTACTGACAGGAGCCTGATATAGCTGTCTTCTGAAAGACTCTGTCAATGCCTGACAAATACAGAAGTGGATGCTCACATCAATCTATTTGAGTGAGCACAGGGCCCCAATGGATGAGCTAGAGAAAGAAACCAAGGAGCTGAAGGGGTTTGCAGCTCCATAGGAGGAACAACAATATGAACCAACCAATATCACCAGAATTCACAGAGTCTAAACCACCAACCAAAGAGTACATGTGGAGAGACACATGGCTCCAGTCACATATGTAGCACAGGATGCCCTAGTGGGACATCAATGAGAGGAGAGACCTTTGGTCTAGTGAAGGTTTGATGCTCCAGTGTAGGGAAATGCTAGGGAAGTGGGAGTGGGTAGTATAGTGAGCAGGGAGAGGAGGATGGGATAGGGGGGATTTTGGAGGGGATAAAATTTGCAATGCAAATAAAGAAAACATCTAATAAAAAACTCTCTTGGGGTATATTAACAACATCCAGTTTTTATGAATTGAAAGCCTGAGAATCATCAGCTAGCATCTGAGCCCTATAGGTGAGGGGTATCTACTGTGTTATAACCACCTTGGTAATGTTTCTATCACTATATTGGTAATGCACCTTGGTTTTTTGTTTGGTTTTGTTTGTTTGTTTGTCTGTTTTGTTGTTGTTCTATTACCATAAAATCTTCATCAAACTATTACCATGTTGAAAGAGAGATATTGGGGTAACCTAAATCTGTATTCTCAGGCTGTGGATGTTCGTCATTCATATGTTCCAGAATATACTACCTCTTCCTTTAACACAAAACCTCTGGTTTAGGATTGTCAGACTTAAAGGACCATTTTCACATTTGAGATGCTATTTGGAACAACCTGAATCCATTTTCTAGGAGCCATGGTTCTTAATATTTGAGTTAGAATAAATTATCTCTTATTAGCTTTAAAAGAAAAAGAAGATAGAATAGTAAAAAAGTAATTCATACCACTTAAAAAGGCCTATACTTCTTCAATGTTGTGCAGAATATAGCTCAACTAAGAAAGCATAAAATTGTGCCAAATGATTTAACTGTGACTCTGTAATGTAGAGAATGGTTTTTAAAAAGTTTTTTCAGTAGTGTAAAATAGCGTTTGTTATCAAGAAGTCAGTGTCATCACACTTGCCTTGAGAAAATTCTGTGTATTTCAATATATGAGAAAGTAAATTAGACTGTGATATAAAGGAGGAGTAAGCTATTTTCTTTTTTTCTTTTATTTACTTATTTATTTACACTCCAGATTTTATTCCCTGCCCCGCCTACCCTCTGACTGTTCCACATCCCATACCTCCTCCCCACCTACCTGTCTCTACGAGAATGTCCCCAACACCCACCCTTCACCCATCCAGACCTCTAAATTCCCCGAGATCTCCAGTCTCTTGAGGGTTTGTTCAGTGCATCTTCTCTGATTGAACTGAGGCTTGGCAGTCCTCTGCTGTATATGTGTTTGGGGCCTCATATCAGCTGGTGTATGTTGCCTGGTTGGTGGTCCAGTGTTTGAGAGATCTTGGGAGTCCAGGTTAATTGAGATTAACCTCCTACAGGGTAGCCCTCATAGCAGCTTTGTTTGTAATAGCCAGAAAATGGAAACAATCAGGATGTCCTTAATTGAAGAGTAAATAAAGAAAAAGTAGTTCATTTCGGCAAGGGATTACTAGTCAGCTATTAAAAACAATGGAATCATGAATTTTGCAGACAAATGAATAAAACTAGAAAACATAAGCCTGAGTGAGGTAACTCAGACCCAAAACGATATCCATAGTATGTACTCATTACAAGTGGATATTGGCCATAAAGTTTGGGTTACTGATACTATAATCCACAAACCCAAAGAAACTAAATAACAAGTAGGGGCCAAGGCAGGATGTTGGTATCTCACTCAGAAGGGAAAATAAAATAGTCATCAAAGTTAGATGGAGCCTGAGAACTGGGCAGGAGAGGTGTTAGGAAGGGGAATGGGTTCAGGGGGAATAAGGTATAGGGATATGTTAGAAAAGAGGGCTGGGTTAGTGAACAGTCAGGTTGGGGCATCTCTAGGACATGCTGGAGCCCTGGGATCAGAGAGGCTCCAGGGAATCTATGAAGGTTCCTAAGACTGTTAACAATGGCAGATATGAAGCCTGAAGTGGCCACCTCCTGTAGCCAGAAAGGACTCACAGTGGAGGTATAAGGACACCAACCTAACCACAAAACCTTCCACCCAAAATGTGTCCAGCCTATAGAATATGCAGGGGCTAAAATAAAACAGAGACTGAGGGAATGGCCAACAAATGACTGGTCCAACATGAGACCTATCACATGGACGAGAAACAATCCCTGAGATTGACTCTGGGAGTCTCATCTGGGAGCTGCAGGTTTTCTTTCATTCCCCTGGCCCAGTGATCCTCTCTCCCTGTGCCTGATCCTGTCTCCCCTTTCCCCTTCCTCCTGTTTAACTTCTTTGGGTCTGTGGGGTTTATCATGTGTAGTCTGTACCTTATAGTTAATATGTACTTATCAATGAGTAAATACCATGCATGTCTTTTTGGGTATAGGTTACCTCACTCAGGATGATATTTTCTTGTATCATCCATTTGCCTGTAAAGTTCATGATCCTTTGTTTATAATAGGACATTGTGTAAATGAAGCACACTTTCTATATCCATTCTTCTGTTGCTGGACATCTGGGTTGTTTCCCATTTCTGAGTTTTATGATTAGAGGTGCTGTGAACATAGTGGAGGAAATGTCCTTGGGGTTTGGTGGAGCATCTTTTGGATATATACCAGAGCATCTTTTGGGTATATGTCCAGCACTATAGGTGGATCTTTTTTGAGAAACCATCAGATTGATTTCCAGAATACTTGTACATGATTACAGTCCCACCCAAAATGGAGGAGTGTTCCCCTTTCTCCATATTCTTGCCAGCATGTGCTGTCCCATGAGTTTTTGATCTGAACCATTCTGACTGCTATAAGTTGGAATCCAAGGGTCATTTTGATTTGCATTTTCCTGATTACTAAAGACGTTGAGCATTTCTTTAAGTGCTTCTAAGCCATTCCCTCAGATCCCTTTGTGGAGAATTCTGTTTAGTTCTGTGCTCCATTTTCTAATAGAGTTATTTAGTTTGTTAGAGTTTAACTTTTATATCTTGGATATTAGCCCTCTGTTGGATGCAAGTTAAGTGAATATCTTTTCCCAACCAATAGGCTGCCTTTTTTTGTCCCGTTGAATGTGGTCAGAAGCTTTCCAATTCCATGAGGGTCCATTTATCAAATTTTAAAATAATTTTCTTTATTTGCATTCTAGACATTGTGCCCCTCCCAGTCTCAACTAATGCAGTTCCTCATCACATTCCTCCTCCCCCTTGCCTCCATGAGGATGCTCCCCATCTCTTGCCCCTACCATCAATCCCTCTTCTCTGGGACTCTCAAGTCTCTTGAGAATTAGGCACATTTTCTGTCACTGAGGTTAGACCAATCAGTCCCCTTCTATGTATGTGCTAGGAGCCTTAGCCCAGCCTGTTTATGCTGCTTGGTTGGTGGCTCAGTTTCTGGGAGCTTCCAGTGGTCTCTGGATTAGTTAAAATTGCTGGTCTTCCTATGGTATCACCCTTCCCTTCAGTTCTTCTAATCTTTCCCCTAATAAAACCACGGGGTCCTTTCACTAAATGGTTGGGTGTAAGCATTTGCATCAAACCCAAAGAAAGCTGCTGGTAGGGACTTTCAGTTGTATAGTCATGCTAGGCTTCTGTATGTAAGCACATCATAGCATCGTTAATAGTGTCAGGCCATGGTACTTCCCCATGAGATGGATCCCAAGTTGGGGAGTCAGTGGTCTGCCATTCTTCAGTCTCTTCTCCATTTTGTCCCTGCAGTTCTTTTAGGCAAAAACAATTCTGGGCCAGAAATTTTGACTGTGAATTCACAACCCCATCCCTCCACTTGAGGCCTTGTCTATGTACTGGAAGTGGACTCTTTGAGTTACCTTTCCCCACTTTTGGGCACTTGAGTCTGGTCAACCCCATTGAGTCCTGAGATATTCTGACCTCCCAGGTCTCTAGTACTTTCTATAGGTTCTCTGCCCCTACTACTCCCAGAGGCTGGATATTTCCATCAATTTTCCTGGCCCTCTGGGCTTCTCGTCTGCCTTTACTCCATACCTGATCCTGTTTACCTATTTCCCTCACCCTCCCCACTCCTAACCAAGTCCGTCCCTCTCTCTGTCACACATGAATATTTTGTTCCACCTTCTATGTGAGATTAAGGCATTTTCCCTTGGATGCCCACTAAGGATCTATGCTCAGTAAGGATCTATTTCATTCTTCTACATGCAGAACCCCAGTTAGATGTGCACTATTTATTGAAGATGCTTTCTTTTTTCCACTGTAAGTTTTTGGCTTCTTAGTCAAATATCAAGCATCTATAGGTGTGTTTTCTTATTTCTGGGTCTTTTTAGATTTGTTTTATAGTTCTAGTTCTTTCTAATTGGTTGATTTCAGCCATGAGTTTGAATATTTCCTGCTGTCTGTTTCTCTAGGGTATGTTTACAACATTCTGTTCTAGAGGTTTTAGGTATGCTGTTAATTTGCTCATATGAAATAGCACCATTTTCTTTTTGAAGACAGTGTTATACATTTTAACACTGTTTTCATTATATTCCATGAGTTTGAGTATGCTGTGTCATAATTTTCTTTGAATTCTAGAAAGTCTTTTATGTCTTTATTTTTCCCTGATCAAATTATCACTGAGCAAAGAGTTGTTCAGGTTCACTGAGTATATGGGCTTTGTATTGTTTTTGTTGTCATTGAAGTCCAGTCTTAGTCTATGGTGTTCAGGTAGAACGCATGGAATTATTTCAATCTCCTTGTATCTGTTGAGGCTTGTTTTATGTCTGATTATATGGTCAGTCTTGGGGAAAGTATCATGAGGTGCTAAGAAGAATGTGCATTCTCTTGACTTTGGTAGAAATGCTCTGTAGATATTTGATAAGTCCATTTGGTTCATACCTTCTGTTAGTTTCACTATGTCTTTGTTTAGTTTCCCTTTCAATGATCTGTCCATTGATGAGAGTGAGGTATTGAAATCTCCCACTATTAATATGTAAGGTTCAATGTGTGTTTTGAGCCTTAGTAAAGTTTCTTTCATAAATGAGGTTGCCCTTGCATTTGGGGCATAGATGTTCAGAATTGAGACTTCCTCTTGCTGGGTTTTTTTCCTTTGATGAGTATGAAGTGTCCTTCCCTATCTCATTAGATAACTTTCAGTTTCACTTTCATTTATTTTATTGGATATTAGAATGGCTACCCCAGCTTGTTCCTTGGGACTATTTCATTGAAAACCATTTTCTTTTCCAGTCCTTTACTCTGAGGTGTGTTTCACATATGCAGCAAAATGACGGATGCTGTTTATATTTCTAGTCTTTTATCCTTTGTCTTTTTATTGGTAATTGAATCCATTGATGTTGAGAGATGTTTATTGTTAGTTTCTGTTATTTTTGTTGTTGGAGGAAGTATTGTGAGTGTGTGTTTCTCTTTTGTGAGTTTGTTATGAGATATTTAATTTCTTATGATTTCTGCAGTGTAGTTACCCTCCTTGTGTTGTAGTTTTCTCTCCAGTATCCTCTCTAGTGCTGCATCAGTAGAAAGACATTGTTTAAATTTAGTTTTGTCATGGAATAAATATCTTGGTTTCTCCATCAATGATGATTGAGAAGTTTGCTGGATATAGTGGCCTGAGCTGATGTTTGTGTTCTCTTAGGGTCTGGCTGACATCTGTCCAGGATCTTTTAGCTTTTAGAATCTTTGTTGAGAAGTCTGGTGTAATTCTGATAGGTCTGCTTTTATATGTTACTTGGCCTTTTCCCCTTACCACTTTTAATATCCTTACTTTGTTCTGTGCATTTAGTACTTTGATTATTTTGTGATGAGAGGATTTTCATTTCTCATCCAGTCTAGTCAGCGTCCTGTAGGCTTCTTGCATATTTACCGCCATTTCTCTCTTTAGGTCAAGGACGTTTTCTTTTGAGATTCTGTTGAAGATGTTTTCTCATTTGGGCAGTTCTCCTGGGAGGCCAGCAGAGCTGCTAGGGTAGAACACCATGCACTGTTCAGCTGCTGGTACAGAAGCAACCTAGAAGGATGATGGAGCTCTTAGGGGGTGATGTGGGGTATAGCTCACAGCTGCTAGGTTTGCCATGGTCGCTACTAGTAGAGATATTGGGGCAGGGATATAAGGATGTTTTCATCTATGCATGTCCTATTATACTTTCACTCTTGGGAGGCAGGTACTGCTGTGGGGTAGGGTGTGGTGTGTTGTTCTGTGATCTCTGTTTATATAGACAAGTATTTGCTCTTATTTTAAGTGAATAAAGATTGATGCATACTTTTATCTATTATAACTTATACTTAAAATGTCTTCAAATCAATATTTAGGATTAGTAATTATAAGTACTATTTTATATAATTTATCAATTTTTCATAAGCAAACTTGAAAAGAATGATATCTATATTATTCATATAGACAGAGAGACAGTTAAAATTATTCACAGAATCAAATATGTAAAATTAGAGTAGTTATTTAATGATATAATATATTCTTATGCTTGCATTATAAGAAACACAATTTTACTTATACTATAAATCTCTACAAACATCTAATTTCCTGAATTCTTAATGACTTTATTACAAACTGATTTTTATTTTCTGTAGCAGAAAACATATAATCTATGGGAGAATGCTAGTCTATTCATGTCATACATTTTAGAAATTAACCTAGTTGAAAGTTCAAACTGACTTTATATTGGCAATTATGATCCTACACAAACACTCAAGTTTCTATTTCTTCCTAAAATTGAAATGACTTTATCTATTAAATTATATTTAAATGGGGAAAAGTAGTACAATTGATGCCATATTCTTATATTAGTCACAGTGTTTTACAAATATGCAAAGGATGGGATGAAAATGTTACTTGGGTATCAGAAAACTAAAAGGAAGGTGATGAGAACTTACTCTTTGTCAGAGGACAGACACAGTATAATCATTCAAATGATGATTTATGAGGTATTCAGTTACACAGTGATCAAACTTCAGACAATCAAAATCTCCATAACATGCACTTTTGTACTTCTTTTGAGTGAGCAGATTTTTAAATAAGGTTAGGCAGTGTGCAATGAGAAGCATATATTTACTCTGTGTGCCATGTTGTGCATAGAATGGTCATACCTGGGACAACATGGGAATGCAAATATAATACACACTAAAGACATGGTAAATCGTGCAGAAATACTTTTTTATTAGGTGGGCTTCCTTTGTTTTTATGGAGGGCACATTCAGTGCAACCAGGAAACTAAATATGCTTATTATTTACAGCACAAAGAGGTAGGTGGTTAGCTACTTTAGGTTCCAGTCATTAAGCATGAGGAACCTTCAAGTGTATGTTTTGGTCAAGTGATCAATCATCGGTACACATTTGTACTTATACAAGAAGTCTTGGTAATTCCTGTGAGCCTCACCTAAAGAAAGTCTTGGGAGTCTGAGACATTGGAGTCTTTGAAGTGAGTATGGTAATGTCAACAATACACATTCATGCCATGCTTCATGTGATTCCCACACTTCTAATTTCATTACAGTTTTTATCTAGATAAATTGAAAATGACTTGTTTCAATATAATCCAATTAAATATAATGATTGTAGTTTACTTTTGTTCTATTAGAATTTATTTTTAATTTAGTATATTGAATGGTTAAAAAACTTCAGATGACTTTTCTATTTCTATTAACTAACTACTTCTTTGAAAGAGAAGAAAAAAAGAAAGTGTCATATTCAAATGTATTATTGTATTTGATGGGGTGGCTTTTTCTCATGGATTTCTTGGTTTTTTTTCTTTCTTTCTCCCTTTCTTATTTTTTAAATTTAAAATAGAATCTTCTCTCACACAGTACATCCTTTGTATAATATGCACCATATAATAACCAAACTTTCCACTGCCTCCAATCCTCCTACACCAGCCCCCACCTTATCCCAGATCCACTATCACTCTCTGTTTCCTCTTCACAAAAGAACAGGATTCCAATAGGTGATATCCAAAACACGATAGTTAAACCACACAAAACAAAATGCAATAAGACAAGGTAAATGTTCTCATATCAAGGCTAGATGAAAAACCCAATAGGAGGAAAATAGTCTCAAGAGCAGGCAAAGGAGATACATCAGCTTCCAATTTTAGGAGTATCACAAAAACACCAATCTTAGAATGATAACATACATGCAGAGGACCTGGTGGGCTAGTCGACTCAGTCTCTGTGAACTCACATGAGCCTTGCATAGTTGATTCAGGTGGCCATCTTTTCCTGGAGTAACTTCTACCATCTCTCCTGTGATGAGATTCTCAGTTCCTTACAGTAGGGAACAGATTGAAACTTCCAATTTAGATTCTGTCTCTCAGTATAATGTCTGGCTGTGGCTCTGTGCACCTACGCATCTGTCGTAGGACAATTTTTTTTTTTTTTGAGGACAACTAGCCAAGGCACCTATTAATGAATATAGCAGAAGATCATTAATGACTATTTGTTTAGTTTTTCTATCATCTCCCATTACCACATGCCCAGGGATGCCACTGATATGAGGTGGAGCCTCCCACAGCATTATCCAAGGACAATGCTGTACTGTGTTGCCTTCAGGCAATCTGAAGGAGATAGTTTACCACTGAGGTTCCTCTTCAAAAATAAATAAGTAAATAAATAAATAAATAAATCCCATGTTTGTTTTTGTCAGGTTGACAAAAGCTAACCAGGATGGCTCTAGAGAAGATCTGTTTATCTGGTGCCTTTCTTCAATATTAGCCGCTCCCACTCTCCTTGACCAATTTGTTGGCATAGATTCTCTACCTTTTTATTCCAGAGACTGAAGTTTATTAAGGAAATATTTATTATAAATGTATGCATGGATGTCAAGAGAGGAAAAGATAACTAAAGGGATCAGTAGAATGGGTTCAGGTTTCTCACAGCAGAAGCAGGTCTTGTCCCAGCCTTTTTGTTAATCCTATCTTTGCTTGTGAAAGATGTTATTCAGTTATGTTTTTCCCCTGGAAAGGATTTATAAACAGACATTAAGGTTTTACATTCTCCAATTAAAAGAAAATATCACTAATCCTAGTCAATTAAGTAAGATAGTGAATCACATGGTATATAATATATCTTTTCATTAAATTTCTGATATAATTTTTCATATTCTTTGCCTTGTCAATCTATAAAGCAAGAATTTTGTAGTTTTATGTAGAAAGGCATTTGTTCCTCAAGAGAAAACCTAGAGGTGTGTTTAGTAATTCAGTCAAGAAGTCCTGCATGTGTTTGCGTCTCTCATTGGTGTAAATAAACCTGCCAATTTTTATTCAGGATACACTGCCTCCAAAGCTCTTTCCTCCTCTAGATTTCCACTTGTTATTTATATCATTCAAATATTTGCAGAACATTTTGACATTCCTTTCACCAGCTATAAATATTACACTGTTCTAATATCCTACTGTAACCCAGGCCTTCCTCCATACTGAAGTTTGTTTGATTGTTTTCTTTCATTTTGTTTTGTTTTTCTGAAGTCTTTACAACATTATTTCATGCATATGCCTGATATTAAAGTGCCCTCATTAATACAGTATTATGACCACAGTCTTTTCCATAATAATATTGATTTGCATTCAGTATAAATGGTGTCTTTTCTTTATATGTTTATTATTTTATTTCTGCATTTGTTTCTTCTGCTAATTGAACATCATCATTCTTTGAAAGACTTTGCAATTAACCATGTTCTTAATTTTATATTCATTTATTATATTGTGGCTTGCACATATATAGATGTGTTCATGCTATGATACATATGTGAATGTCAATGGACAGTGTATGGGAATCAGTATTCTTATTTCCTATATGAGTTTCAGAAGATCCAAACTCAGGTCCTCATGCTTGGCAGCAAACACATTTACCTCGTGATCCCTTTCTTGGGCTTGTTTACAAGGTTTTAAATACATAGTCATCTCAAAATTACACAAATGTTACTTTGAATTCTTTAAAGTCTATGATTTTATTTCACTTTTGTTTAGCCTGTTGTTAGTTTTCATTTTAAGATTTTATATTTTTTTCATGTAATTATTTTATTTTTTCATTTTTAAGGAATTTAGTCAAAGAACTAAACACAAATGATGACAGTAGATTAATTATGATAGGTTATTCACTCAACATGATGTACTTAGCATTACTCTGTTGATGATATTTCATTAAATATGCCAAACAGGAAGTCCACCATCCTGATGTAGATCAAATATGAGTAAATTTTAATGAAAAGTATCTGTCTAGCATGACAGCAATGACTGAAACATGAATAATAATTTTTAGGAAGGCTCTACTTGCTCTAGACAGATATCTTTCTCTTTCTTAAAGATTGTAAATACTATAAAATTAAATAATGTATTCTGTATTAATTTGATACAGAATAAACTGATGTACTGTGTGACAGGGGGAAAAAGAAGAATAAACACTCAGAAAATTATGACATAGTTATCTATTTGGGACTGTGATATCATTTTTCCAACTGTCAAAATCATAATTTTGTTTGTAAGACAATATGATGTATAAAAGGTAAAAATTTCTATTTTTTCTAAATATAAGCCTGAAAAAGTAATTGCTAATTTTCAATTAATGTTCTAATAAATTCACTATATATCAGAAGGCTTATTGATAGTTAACATTTTATTGTACAAATGGAGACATCAAGCTGTAAAAGGTGAAAATATTAAATGCCTATACAAACAGTATAAGGACTCAAATTATATGTACAAGTAAAATTGACTTTAGCTGGATAAAAGTGTGTGGAGATAGTTTAGTCTTCAATGGAAAGGAAGATGAATGCACACTGTTGGAATTTCTCTCCAACTCCATACCCATAAATATTTGACTGAGGAGAGATCCTGTCTCCTTTTCCAGAGACTGTTTCAGATAACTTAAAACCAATCCACAGATCACAGACAAAAAATTAACAGAATTTTCCTTCCATCCTTAAATTTTCATCAAAGTAACAATAAGGTATTTAACCTTCTCAGTGAAATCGCATACACAGTTTCTCTTTAACTTGATTTAATATATTTTAAAATTATTTTTATTAAAAATAGATTCTTCTTAGATACAATATATGCAGATCACAGATTCTCGTTCTCCATTCTACCCAGTTTCTTCTAACATTCATTCTTCCCCAAGATTCACTCCTCTCTACTTTCTCTTCCTAAAAAATATGCCTCCAAGAGATGATGTCAAAAGGCAACAGCCAAACACAACACAACAAGTTGCAATAAAACAAGGGGAAAGTCTCTCCTCAAAGTTAGAAAAGACAATCCAATAGAAAGAGAAGAGTCCTAAGAGAAGGCAAGAGTCACTTCTTCCAACTGTTAAGACTCCCACAAAACCACAAAGCTAACATCCATAACATATATGCAGAGGACCTGGTACAGACACATGCAGGACCTTGCTTGTATTTTCAGTCTCTACGCACTCATGTAATCCCTGCTTAGTTGATTAGGTAGGCCATGTTCTGCTGGTGTTCTTTATCCCCTCTATTTCCTACATTTTTCCTCCCCCTTTTCCCTTGGTTTCAGGAGCTCTGAGGGTATGGATCCAATGGAGACCTCCAATTTAGACTCTCTCTGCATATGTAATACTTGCATGGCACGGACCTTAGGACATGTTAAATGTTTTTCATCATGATCAAGCAAAGAATCGTATATATGAGCTCTTCTATATCATAGCATTCTAGAAACAGTAATAAGTATAAAAATATATCTTAAAATTTATCAGAATTATAAACCATAATTACTTTGAACACATTAACATCTATTTAGATAATGATAGATTTACTAAATTATAAACTATTGTTGTCTTGAATATGAGTTGAAATCCATATGTTCAACTCAATTTAAACATTAATACTATAGAAAAATACCCAAGTATATTACTGTTAAAGATAAAGGTTGAGTATGAATAGAAGAACTCCTTGTTCAAATTCCAAGATAAAAGAATATTTAATAGATCAAATGTAACTAAAGAAATGGTGAATTAAATGCAATTTCTCACAAATTGAAAAGGCCTTCACCCAAACTAAAAATGATGTTTCTTACATACATTAAAAAAAACTCAAAGTGCATAGAGTCTATGTCAGATTCTTTAGAAGTAACAGCAAGGTGGGAAGATTATCCGGCTTTTCTTATGTGTGCTTGTGAGAAATTGATATGTGATACTTATGCACATATTAGTGTATACGTGAGCACGTGTCTATACAGGTGCATTTTCTCATACTGTATGAGGTTGAGTGGATTTGTATGTCAGAGCTAGACATCTGATGTCATTCCCTAATCACTCTATAATTGTATGTTGTTAGAAAAGTTCTCTCCTTACCCACACTGTGTAGGCAATATTGAAAAATACTTCCATAACAGAAAATGCAAACTTAGAACTCTTTATGTATGTCTGAGAAATGAATTATATAAAGAATTCTACAAGATGAAGAATATAATGTGTTTTCTACCCAGTCAAGTATTTATTACTTAATACCATCTATGAATTTAAGTAAGATTATAGTTTAATCATATTTCTTTTGAAAATTTTATATGTTTAGACAAAATGCAAAAAAGTACATCTAGTAATATCAAGTTGTAATAAATAAACATCAAATTTTCTTTATTTTCCAAAGATGTCAAACTATGTTATCTTAAGTTATTAACTAAAAGGAATTAATGTCATCATAGCCATTGGAGTATATATATATATTTGAGTATATGTATATATACTTAATGTATATATACAAGTATATACATGTATTATGTACTATAGTACATAATATATACTACATAGTTTATCCTATATAAATTTAATAAAATATTGAATAATTGAAAAATATATAGGTATACATATAAATGACACAATTTGATGCATATAGGGCAACAGCTGGATAGAGCACTGACAAAACTCTTCTACATGTTAATAATATAACTACCTTATTACAGAAATGGAAGCATGTAGTGAAAGTAGAGAAAATCATGTGTCACATTATAGGTTCCACTTGAATTATAACAGGGTTTCTTCATGTTCTAAAGAACAAATTAATTCATTGAACCATTGCATGAATTATGATTTAATTAGGACCTCAGATTAACAAATATAACATCTAAATTTTAAACTCACTCTTCTTTAAACACTGCAGTAATTTCCTAGTTTGTCTTAATTTTTCATAAACAATTTAATTACTAGTATTTTTGAAATTTGTTAGCTTATATGTCAAAACTGTTAATAGTTAAATTTTTACAAAAATTTCATTTTATTTATGTTATCTTTTGGAAGTAAAATTAGGGGTTAAGGACATATTTTGGGTGCACTGTTCTGCTTAGTTATATACTCAACATGACTGCCATTATTCCAGTACATCTTTTACTCGTGAGTTTTGAAGTTAATTAAACATATTTTAAAATGGCATGAGATGTGGGTATGTGAAGTGAAAGACAGTGTGCCCAGTTCTTGGATTTAGGCCCATTGCATTCCATGAATATTCAACTGCCAAGTAGCACATTTACAATTATGCTGAAAGTTTGTTGGGCTGAGAAATCTCATAGCATTTTTACAGATTTTTCACTCTCAACTTACATTAATCGGATGTAAGTAAATCCTATCTAACTTCATCTGAACACATGTAATGAACAAATTATAAATTAGAGTATAAATTAGAGTAGTATAAAATTTTAAAGAAGGAAAAAGAAATGATGGCAAAATATAAATCCTATGAAAATGTAGTCTGTATATGAAAAAAGATCAAAAAAAAAAAGAAATCAACAGAGGCCATTGTTGGGGAATGTGAGAAAAGATATTTTAACATTGGTGATATAAATGGGGAGAGAGATGGAAGAATAGGGTTGATAAGAGGGCTGAGTGAGGGACAACTAACACTACAAATAATCGAAAGCTTGAATGGATACATAATATTCTATAAAATTACTAATTCTAAATACATGTACATGTGTATATGCCTATAAAGCATTTAGCTTTAGTCACGTTACACAGGACATAATATTTCCTCCAAAAGCTACAACTTCCAAATATAATTTCAACTGACAGGTGCTGGATATCACACTCTGAGTTGATCACAGGCGACACTGAGACCCACTAAACACTACTGGGTATTACCACTGCTCTTGATTACTTGTGAAAACTCAATAGTAATGCCTATAGCTGAAGATATACCTCACAGTTAATGGTCACTAAACATGGAGAAGTCAAGCTGATACTAAACAAAAATTTTTCCATGCTGGCTACCTTTCATGGTAGCATAAGTTTCTATGAAGATTGCTGGGAGACCAAATGTATAATCTGCAACCTTACACAACTGTGTATTGTCTAAGTTATACAAAATTACTGCATGATAAAATATGCATGTGCCCATAGTGGTAGGTTTAAACAAGTAACCATCTACTTTCTAATTAGGCTTAGGGCTCACATTGCAGCAGAAATCATATGACTGGCACTATAACGCTGGCCATTAGCCCATGCATGGGCATCCCACAGACCCCATGAAAGGTTAAATATTTATTTTTTAAATGAACATGGTATCAAACTGCCCTCTAAACTCTCATCTCCATATACATAAATTAATACAAACTCAGACCTTATTAGAAAAGTTTTTGTGCAGTGAAAAGTAATTAATGAAGAAATTCACAGTTGGTCAAAATTCTGAAAATAAGTATCAGATATGTACTCAGCCGCAGATGGTGCATCTGTATTACAACCTTTTTCCAAGATGCAGAATCAGTTCCCTTAAAGAGTACAGTCATGAGAAGACAGACCACATTCTTGAGTTGCCCCTGTATTCATGAGTATATGGCACCAGAAATTGGATTTTGTGGTTTTTTTTTTTTTTTTTTTTTTTTTTATAAAGGATGAAAGGACATAGAATTGACATCAGATGATTTGGATTAGAATCAGGGGGAGGAGTTCATAATGAATATAATCGAAATATAGCCTATGAAATTCTCAAATATTTGATAATATAATATTTAAAACATTTCATGGTTAGAAACAGGGCTGGTTAGAAAAAGTAGATTGGAAGAATTGGTAGATTGAAGTGTTCAAATATATTATAACAGTCATACAAATTTTAACATTTTATTAATTCTTAAAATTTGTAGAATTAATAAAATATTAAAATTTTATATAAAATGACTTTTTTCATACTTCAGTCTGTATGATATTAGAAAATGTTTAATGCAAGGATAAACTAATCTCAGGTAACACATTTCCATTTTAATAGAGAAATTATGCTGGAAGAAGAAAAACAATTTTTGATAAAGTCAATTTCATTTCTATAGAACTATCTGAAGCAAACTGTAAGTTTTCTTTCTATCTTGGAAATGAATCATAGCTATTCTAATTTAACCAAATTGTGTTTAATAAAAAGTGTAACATAAAAAAAATGCATGACCCCATGGATGAAACAAGAGAACTCATGAGATAAATACAGTGCTGAGTATTTTCATTATAAATAACAAAATTCCTAGAGCATGTAGTATCAGTCTTCACCAAGAAGTATTCAAGCAGCTCTTCTGAGTATTTAACTCTTGGGTTATACCTTGTGTGTTTTACCTTACCAATCATTCAATAAGACAGCCTTACAATATCTCTAAAACCAATTAAAATAGTAAAAATATTAAAGAACCATATATAAGATTTAGCTGTTAAATTTAATAATGCTCTCATTTATTTATTTTGTAAATATATTTTATAAATATATAAAATTTAGTCACATTAAGTTTAGCATGGGACCTCTTCATAATTTTTGGTAATTAATATAAGCTACTCTTAAGACTAAGACATTAGGAAGGATTGGGAAAAAACTTCTAAATATGTTGGGGTTATGTGGTAAATGCTTGACAAATAAAGTCATGTCCTTGGCATGTAAAAAAAATAAATAAATTTTGTTTTCTCTTATAAAGTATGTGCTTGTTGTAATGAGGGTTCACATGCATATTAACTCAAGATTCAGAAAGGCAGCTGAATATATACCATGCCACTGATGCTTCTGCAGAGGAAAAAATAAGGACAAGCCGATGCTATGATTTTTATTTATTTTTCTTTCAAAGGAGAGATGAGACCCAATCGGAAGAAAAGCCACCAGACAATTAATAAACATTACTTTTCTTCCCACTGCTTTGCTTTTATTGCCTCATTTTTTATCGTTTTATGGGTTTGTTCTTGCCACCCTAATCTTTCCCTCTTGTAATTTTGTGTTGATTTAAATTCGGTGTTCCTGTGGCTCTTTTGGGCTGGGGAGTTCTCCATTAATAGTGTGCTAGCCTAGCATTTTCTCTATACCCTTCACTGCTCTATTTAAGAGTTAAAAGAGTATGTTATAAAATTGAAATATGTCATTGTAAAAATGAAATAGAGAATTTGCTGTAGTATATTAGGAAGATTAGGCAACATTAAGAGAGTTCTGGAGTGTTCAGGTTTGAGCTTTTGCCTGCTTAACTGCTCTTACATCTCTATAAAGACTCTAGGTGATATCCCTCCCTCAAGGTCAGGTTCTACAGTTACTGCAGGTGACAAACACGAAAGAGATTCATGAGACAGTGCTGTGCCTGTGGCCATTTTATCTTTTTCCCTTCAAAAAAATTCTAGAAGATGCTTGCAGTCATGGGTTTTAAAAGCCCTATTGAATTATAAATGGCAATAAATCTGATATGATTTTAAAGGGATACATCTTTTACCTCTCATAATTTTACAGTGGAAATTTGCGATTTGTTACTTAAGTATTTTAAGTTTAAATATATTATATATTATGCCAAGCCATTATTAGTAGAAGTTGATAAAGGAAGAAAATGTAGGAATTATGTATAGGGAAATATTTTGCAAAATTATAAACACACACATGCACTTTCTTGCAAAGACATTGACTTTACCCTATATCTCTAATCCCAACCACTGGGAGATGAGGCAGGAAGAATGTGAGTTTGAAGAAGACAGGGCTACAAAATAAGACTTGTCTTAAAACATAAGAAAGAAAAGTGGCCAGGCAGTGGTGGCACACACTTTTAATCCCAGCACATGGGAGGCAGAGGCAGGCAGATTTCTGAGTTCGAGGCCAGCCTGGTCTACAGAGTGAGTTCCAGGACAGCCAGGGCTACTCAGAGAAACCTTGTCTTGAAAAACCAAAAAAAAAAAAAAAAAAAAAAAAAAGAAAGAAAGAAAGAAAGAAAGAAAGAAAGAAAGAAGAAAGAAAGAAAGAAAGAAATGTGGAGTTTGGTCCTATCCTCTAAATATAGTGTTTTATCAAATTATATTGTCAATATTATTAATATGACACTTATTTTTTCTTAAATTATTGGTTATTTCCTTGAATAAATTATTTAAGTAGTAAACAAATCATTTGAAATGGAAAGACTTACTTCGTTTGAATCTAGATCTTCGTGGTATGTAAATACCATCTTAGTTCAGATCTTCATTTCATTTCAGGTGGGAAGATCCATCCTAAATCGGATCCACACCTTCTGCTGGCAGCCAATATGGAGGACATGGAAGAAGAGAGCTGACTTCCTCTTTACCTGATTGTTCATCATCTATTTTTTATATTATATATTTTATTCAATTATGTTCTTTATTTACATTTCAAATGTTCTCCTCATTCCTGGTTTCCCCTCCTAAATACCCCCTATTCCTTCCCCTTCCCCCCACTCACCAACCCACCTTCTCCTGCTTCCTGGCCCTGGCATTTCCCTACACTGGGGCATAGAGCCTTCACAAGAACAAGGGCCTGTCCTCCTATTGATCTTGATGACCTTCTGGGCCATCCTCTGCTACATATGCAGCTAGAGCCATGAGTCCCACCATGTGAAATCTTTGGTTGGTGGTTTAGTCAGTGGGAGCCCTGGGGTTATTAGTTAGTTCATATTGCTGTTCCTTCTATGGGGCTGCAAACCCCTTCTGTCCTTGGGTCCTTTCTCTAGCTCCTTCATTGGGGACCCAGTGCTCAGTCCAATGAATGGCTGAGAGACTCCACTTCTGAATTTGTCAGGCACTGGTATAGCCTCTTGGGAGACAGCCATATCAGGCTCCTGTAAGCAAGCATTTGTTGGCATCCCCATCAAAATTCCAAGTCAATTCTTCACAGAGTAAGAAAGAACAATTTGCAAATTCATCTAAAATAACAAATTAACCTAGGATAGCAAAAACTATTCTCAACAATGAAAGAAGTTCTGGTCAAATCACCATCCCTGACCTCAAGCTGTACTACAGAGCAAGTAGAATGATCAACTACAGAGTGATAAAAACTGCATGGTATTGGTACAGTGACAGGCAGGAAGATCAATGGAATAGAATTGAAGACCCAGAAATGAACCCACACACCTATAGTCACTTCATCATTGACAAAGGAGCTAAAACCATCCAGTGGAAAAAAGACAGCATTTTAAACAAGTGGTGCTGGCTCAACTGGCTGTTAGCATGCAGAAGAATGAAAATTCATCCATTTTTATCTTCTTTTATAAAATTCAATCCAAGTGGATCAAAGACTTACACATAAAGCCAGATAAAACTAAAAGAAAAGAAAGTAGGGAAGACCCTCAAGCACATGGGCACAGAGGAAATTTTCCTGAACAGAACAACAATAGTTTATGCTCTAAGATCAAGAATTAACAAATGAGACCTAATAAAATTGCAAAGCTTCTGTAAGACAAAGGACACTGTCAATAGGACAAAATGGCAACCAACAGATTGGGAAAAGATCTTTACCAATCTTGCATCTGATAGAGGGCTAATATCCAATGTACACAAATAACTCAAAAAGCTAGACTCTAGAGAACCAAATAGCACTATTAAAAATGGGGTACAGAGCTAAACAAAGAATTCTCAACTGAGAAATAGCAAATGGCTGAATAGCACCTAAAGTAATGTTCAACATCCTTAGTCATCAGGGAAATGCAAATCAAAACAAACCTGAGATTCCACCTCACACCAATCAGAATGGCTAAGATCAAAAACTCAGATGACAGCAGATTCTAGCGAGGTTGTGGAGAAAGAGGAACACTAGTTCATTGCTGGTGAATTACAAGCTGGTACAACTACTCTGGAAATCAGTTTGCCAGTTCCTCAGAAAATTGAACATACTATACCTGAGGACACAGCTATACTACTCCTAGGCATATACCCAGGAGATGCTCCAACATATAATAAGGGCACATGCTCCACTATTTTCATAGCAGCCTTATTTATAATAGCCAGAAGCTAGAAAGAACCTAGATGTCCCTCAACAGAAGAATGGATATAGATAATGTGGTACATTTACACAATGGAGTACTACTCAGCTATTAAAAACAATGAATTAATGAAATTTTAGGCAAATGGATAGAACTAGAAAATATCATCCCAAGTGAGGTAACCCAATCTCAAAGGAACACACATATGTACTCACTGATAAGTGGATATTAGCATAGAATCTTGGAATACCAAAAATACAATCCCTAAACCACATGAAACTCAAGAAGAAGGAAGACCAAAATGTGGATACTTGGATCCTTCTCAGAAGGAGGAACCAAATACCCAGGGAAGGAGTTGAAGAGACAAAGTGTGTAGCACAGACTGAAGGAAGGACAATCAAGAGACTGCCCCACCTGAGGTTCCTTCCCAATATTTGATCACCAAATGCAGACACTATTGCTGATTGTACTTTCTTTTGCTGGCAAACATAATTTCTGCACTGGCATTAGAACCTATGTCCGTGGAATTCCAGCACACACTGAAGACCAACTGAGAAATCCAGATTCACAGACAGAACAACTACTGGATTCCAAACTTTTTTTGCCATATAGGCAAGTTGGACTAGCTGACTACTTTGTGTAAGCCATTCTAATAAATCCCCTTGCATATATAAAGAATCATTCTATTATTTTCTTCTAGAGAACCCTGAATAATACAATGGGAAATCTCATCAATATTCAACTTTGTTTTCAGCATGATTTGAAGTTATAGTAATTTTTCCTGTTAGGAAACATCCAGCTTATAAGATTTCACAATTATGCTATATACTTGTTAAGCTCATTTTATTCATTTTTATAGCAGCCATTATAAAATTGTAGTACTCCACATAGCTGAGAATTACTACAGAATAAACTGGAATTTGTATCTTAAAGTATTTTGGGGGATCCTGATATTCAGCAAGTACTTAAAACATGTGTGCTCTTAAAGTAATTTATTTATTTTCATATTTAATCAAATTTTAAAATTATCAGTAAAGGCATCCTATATCCAGAGAATACTTTGTAGACAAAAATCATCAAGCAAGTCCTACAATAAAATAAATCCCCTGGGGTTGATAAAGAGATAATATTTTTGAATTTAATTTGTATTTATTTCATTAATCCAGGGCAGTGTGATACAGTAAATTTCAAAGACAAAGAGATTAGTTACTGATGACCAGTACATTTATGTTATGATGTATAATAAAATATGATTTCATTCTTAGTAAGCTGACATGATCTATTCTACATAATTTTACTTTTCAACAAGAATTGCATTTAGTATTTCTATAGAGTCATTAAGTATCAATATTATTAAATTATCATCTTATGGTATTTTTTATTTTTAATAATATTTTAAATCTTTGAAATAATAGAAATAATCTGATTAATTTTTCATTTTAAATTTAAATATGCTAATTATTCTGATCAGATTATCAAATACATACCTGTGTTAAAATATAATTGTATATGATAAATATTAGTAATGAATTTGTACTGATAAAAACATTTATGAAAACAAAATAAAATCAAAATGCAAAATTCATACTGAAGACATTGTCTCTAAGATAATATTATTTCACTAAAGGTCCTTATCAAATTACCTTTCATTATTTTTTTTTGCTTTCAATATTTTAATTTAAATACTAACATGGAAAATGTGAGGGCAGAGTAATTTGCTAAAATGTCACCAGAAGAAAAAGTCTATAAGTTGCAAATTATCAATACTAACAACTTTCTTATCAGGGGTAGGAGTTGGATCCATGGTAAAGGACACTTGCTGGTCTTGTAGAGGACTCAAGATGCAATCCCAGCACCTACCCACATGCTGTCTAATAGTTGCCTTTATGTTCCAGGGAGTCTGATGTTTCCTTGTGCTATGGGCCGGTCAGCCTTGGCCCCTCAACCAGTTGGAGAAACAGGATTTCTGATACAGGCTGGAAAGATATTGGCAAAGAAAAAATGACAGACACGACACAAGGAAGTGCAGGATCTGAATGTAATTCTCAAAATTAAGCATCAGACCTTTATGGTCATTACAAATGAAAAAGAAAAGTAAGACAGCTCAGTGTGACCATCTGAGGCTGTCTGAAAACACAAATGGATCTAAAGCAACAGCTGCTTTTTCTGGATGGGTACTGCACCCCGTGGGCCTAAATGCTCTGCGACCCGGGCAGGGGGGGCGGTGCTGCAGACTGCAGGAGGGTAGAGGCTAGAATGCTTGCTGCTGCACTCTCTCTCACAAACATAGGCTCAAGGTCCAATCCATCCTTAGTGAATGCCCACTTATGCTAATCTGGGCTAGCAGAGGAATGTCCCAGGGGTCCCATTCTTGCTAATCCCTGGGAGAGCCTCAGCTGCTGTACATGACTGAAAAGTTGACCTTGCCCTGGGATTATCAACTTCTATTCAGTAAACTTTAATGCTCGACGTCATTATCTCCCTAACAATGTCTGAGGCAATTAGTCTGAATGTGTAAGATTACCTACAAAATTCCAAGCCAGGGTTCAGCTAAGATGTTGGAACAGTGATGAAGGTCAGAGGGCAATGTCTACATTTGTTTAACTATTAGTAAATCATATCTTGGGGGACAAAGAAAAATCTGGGCTACCTCTGAGTTAAGAAACGCCAACGAATGAATTCCAGGAGGCTATTTTCTCTTGAGGCTCTATGCCTCAGATCCATGATCAAGCCTTCAAGCCTGACATGTGGATTTCACTGGACTGGGCATGGCATCCTGGCTCCCTGCAGGTGCCAGATGATCATAATGTATACTCAAACACTCACACAGAAGATAAAGAAAACCAAGTAAATGAAAAATAAAGAACTTGGTGGTATTTTTTCTTGTAGTTTTGAATTTACTGTTTTCTTTTAAAGATTTTATTTACTTATGTACAGTGTTCTGTCTGCCTATATGACTGTACACCAAAAGAACGCACCAGATCTCAGTATAGATGGCTGTGAGTAATGCTGTGGTTTCTGGGAATTGAACCGAAAACCTCTGGAAGAGCAATTCATGCTGTCAACCTTTGAACCATCTCTCCAGACACAGGAAACTTATTTTTCTAATTAATATTAGATTTGTTTTCTTGAATAGAACTACACATTGCTATTCTTTGATCATTTCCTTGTTTCCTAGAAAGACAAATCTTCAGGTAATATTTAAAATTTACATACACTTTAATTTCATAATGATACTTTAATTAGGAGAAGGTGTTTACTTAGTTCTTTGTGTTGGGAGAGAAGAAAATATGAGATGAAGGAGGAGTTCTGACATGACACACAATAAGAATAATATCAATGTCAGGACTGTAGCAATTTTTAAAGCATCATGTGAGTTATAAATTGATTTAGCAGATACTTTTCACTTATTATTGCAGATTTCAAATTTGTCAAACTTTTTTACTGTGTAGAAACCTAAATGCCATAAGACAGGGTCAGTCATAACCATTAAAATATTTGAGTGTAGATTATAGTAACGGGAGGGATATAGATTGCATATTATGGATCATCAAATATTCTGAATTCGGATGCACAAATAGCCAATACAAGTTTCATTGATATAAATACAATGTTGAAAATTAGCTTATAATTAAGATTTTATGTAATTTTACATATCTCTGAAAATAGTAGTTAGAACTTTAAGTATCCAGATTTGCTTATAAATTACAATTATTAGTGTCTGGAAGCAGCACACTCACTCTGCTGCCGTAGTCATGTTGGTCAACAAGCATTGCCACAGAGGACTGCCTTGTGGGGCACTGAGCACCGGGTGGACAGGGGACAAAAGAGGGGAGAGTGGAATGACATACACCCAGCCACAGTTCCCGTGCTCTGGGCAGCACAGGTACAGGTGTCTGCCTGCATACTCTGCCCCACCAGGGGTGTCTGGGTCCCAGTCTGCACTTCTAATATGCCCCACATATTAGAAGTGATCACTTATGAGTATATAGAAAGGGAATTTCAAAAAATGATTTAGTACCCTGAGACAATTGTCATATGAATTTGTGACTAGAAAACATTCTATTAACAAGACAACTGCAAGGGGTCCCTTGCCTCCCGAATAGTCAGGGAGTAGTCTCAGCCTCTAGACATCACAGTTGATGCTGGATGCCATAGAGGACCTGGGAACGAGGGGAGAAAGGGGTGCGGAAAAAGGTGGCAGTGCAGCTGTCCAGCGGTAGCATAGACTAGGAGAGTTTTCAGTTCAACCTCATGGCTGGGTCATCATGGCTTGTCTAGTTAATAGGAGGCAATGCACAGTTGTAAGATATTTTATTATAGAAAAGGGAGAAAAGAGGATGTCCATGACCATGTGGAGAGAGAAAGGAGAAGAAGGAGAGGAGAGGAGAAGAGAGAGGGCAACAGAGGAAGAGAGCAAGAGAGGAAGAGAGAGGGGAGGGGGCAAACCTCCCCTTATATTGTGAGGTGGGGCTATCTGTCTGTGGGGTTGGCCATACCTGGCTGTGATCAAATGACTGGGGATAGGGTCTAGCTAGAATGCTGGGAGATCTGGGCATTGTCTACATGACAGAGCACACATCTCCTGTGGGTGGGGCTGTGGGGGGGTTGGGGCTTAAACAACAACCAGACACCCAGGAGGCATTGCTGAACTCCTTCCATCCCTTGCAGGCAGAAATTATCGCCCACCAGGTCATTGGAGTTCCAGGCTTGTACTCAACCAGGACCAGGTTGCCTGACCAGACCACTGCTTGACATATTAGAAGTGATCACTTATAAGTATATAGAACAGGGATTTCAAAAAATGATTTCAGTAGCCTGTTACTGTCCAGCAGTAACCTTAAGGAATGGGTTACCTGGAAAATGGAGTTAGAAAGGAGAGCAGCAGCAAGAGAGAGTTAGGGAAAAGACAGAGTGGCCACAGATATACCGATCCACATGGTTGGTTTACAAAATTAGATGGGAGTCGTGAAAGCTCAGCCATCTTCCCTTTAATTAATACCATTGTTCCCCCCAACAGGTAAAATAAGTCAGGCAAAACCACACCCCCAAGCACTTCAGCACATCAGTCCAATCAGCGACTTCCTTTTTTCTCTGCTGAGGTGGAGCTTCCGAATGTAACTGGAACCAGGTTGGAGGCGTGGCAAATAGCAAGAGATGGGCAGAGAGGTGTGGCTATGAGAGACAGGCCTCAAACCAGGAGGGTAACAATTCCTCCCTTTATATTAGAAAACAGAGAGACTTCTTTTAGTTCTAAACAAAAAGTAGGATAAAGGCCATGGATCTTGGCACATATTCTGTATGGGAAACATCACAGTGCTTTAGCTGGAGAGCTCTGTATACATCTCTGGTTCTATTGTCTCAGACTATATGACACAGCCTCAGCATGAGTCTCTGTCTGGGTTGACTTCACCACCAGAGAGACAGATGCTTCCTGCACCATCCATCCATACAAAATGCCAAGATATGCCCTTAACACTTGCAGAGTCTGGGAGTTGTTACAGTCTCTCTGTAGTCCATCTTCTGTGAAGTCCATGTGAAGCAGCACTGGTGTGCTGATGGGCAGCTGGGCGTAGACAATACTAACCAGGCCCAACACTGTTTAGTTTCTGAGATCAGACAAGATCAGGCATGTTCAGGATGGTATGGCCGTAGATATCTTAGTTGAGTTCTGGAGTGGTAGTTCCCCAGCTAGGAGCCTTTTCAATGGCTTTGTCTTCAATAGGCCTTTAGTTCAATTGTCAATAAGTAACTTTCATGTTAGAAGCTCCGAGATTGAGCTTAGAGAAGAGCTCTGGGAGTGAACCTGTTTTTTAAGTAAGGAGGGTTCCAGGAGTAAGCCTGTTTGATATAAAAAAACTTAAAAAATAAAAATAATAATGACTAGAAGATGTCTCAGGCACTTGGCCACAAATTAGCAACATTTAGGCCCAAGGTTTGGTCTCTATGTATAGAGGGAAATCAATGTTGACTCTTAGAAAACGGTGGAGTTTCTTACAGCTAAGCAAATTCTGTTGGCCAGTAAAAAATGCTCAGCTGATATACTCGGCACAAAAACATGTTTATAAAAAGATACTGCATCTGTATCCCCTTGGCAAATAAAAGTATAAGGCCGTCATTGTGTATCAACACCAAAGGAGCCCCTTCCCCAGGTCAAGGTGGGGTTAAGAATAACAATGTGTCAAAAAGTGGAGTGACACGCTATTTCATAATGGATATTTTAAAACAAGCAAAAGGCAACATGCCTTTCAACATGAGCAAAAACAAAGCATGCCTTAAAAGAGGCGAAAAAAATGAAAATGAAATATTACTTAACATAATCAAAAAGGCAAAACATGTCTTTTAATATAAGTGAAAAACCAGAGCAAAGGTGGTCTCAGGGAGGAGTGCATATCCTCCCTTCTTTAAAATTCAAATAAGAAGTTGATAATCTGTTTGTTCTAAAAGGAACATTAAATATATAAAAAAAGAAAATAGCCAAAACCCAATTAATATATCATTTATGTTTAAGTAATAATAACTTGAGAGTCTGAGATGGGCAGAGAGGTATGGCTATGAGAGGCAGGCCTCAAACCAGGAGGGTAACTGTACCCTGAGACAATTGTCATATGAATCTGTGACTAGAAAATATTCTATTAATTTTTGTTAAAGAGACAAACAACTGCCAGGCAGTGGTACCACACACCTTTAGTCCCAGCATTTGGGAGGCAGAGGCAGGCAGATGGTTAGGTTTGAGGCCAGCCTGGTCTACATAGTGAGTTTCAAGACAGCCAGAGCTACACAGAAAAACTTTGTCTTAGAGAGAGGGGGGGGGGGAGACAGACAACTATGTATAAAGGAAATCATGACAAAATTTTCAGAGAAGTGTTTAAGCCAGAACCATAAAAAAATCTCTATCTCTTTCCTGTCTTGCTTCCAGGAACAATTTCAAATGTTTGTTTTTTTAATACACAGCACAAGCTCACCTACCTAAAATAAGTACTACCCACATTGTCTGGGTTTTTTTTTTCCATCAATTATAAAGCATTTATAAAGAAATCTCAAATATGCCTTCAAGCCACTCTGATGGAAGCACTTAGTCAACTGTGATTCTTTTTCCCCAGATGTGACAAAGTGACAACCAAGGTTAGTCATCATCAACACTTATACTAAACAGTATCTAGAGTTTTGCATACAGTCACCATCATGCCCAAAACTATGCTTTGCACTTAAATTTTTAAAGCTTATTCAGAAACATTGCTACATAAAGTCTACATTTTAGTACTTCCAGAGTCACATTATGCTAAAGTAAAAGAGCTGGCAGAAGGAAAATGTTGAGGGAAGAAGTCCATTAACTGTGTTGGCACAGAGGTCTATGTAATCTGTAGTCTATGAAGTTCAAGGAGTTAAGAAGACAGAGCTGTGTGTTACATTTGCTATGAGAAAATGGTGGCAGAGGGAACTCTGACTGTGAAGGCTTGATCTATATGCAAAGCATGACCAATTCTAACATTACTGGAAGAGTGTCATTAAAGAAGTGGCCTGAATCAGAAGGATGTGATTGGAGAAAGTAATTTTTATTAGGTAAATGGGCATATGAACTTTCACTCCAGCCCACCTAATTCCAGTGGTTTACCACTAGTTATAAGTGATTGAATTTTGATTTGTATAACTGCTGACACACTATCACAAATACAAGAGTTTCAAATCAAAACTCTAAATCAAGATAACATATTTTTTCATGTAGATATTTTATTCCCCTCATATGCCAAGATTTCTATGTAGGTTATATGGAATTTTTTGGTCCCTGTGTCACATTTATAGCCTGATAGTATTCAATTTGATATGTTGTTTTAAGAAAGAAAATTTTCAAAATACTTTTTTCTCTTTTTCATGTATTATAAATGAGTGGGAAACTGCCAGTTATCACAAAATGATAGTGAAGGATTTTCTAATATTTTGTGATAATGGAATTGATTGATTGATTGATTTTTTACTTATTCACTTTACTTCATGCTCACTGCACCATTCCTGGTCACCCCCTCTTACAATCCTTCCACCATTCACCTTCCACTTCTCCTCTGAGTGAGTGAAGGACTCTGGCTATCCCCCATCCTGGCACTTCAAGTCTCTGCAATGCTAGATGCTTCCTTTCCTACTGAAACATCACATATACAATCAACAGCTTTTGGGATTGCCCACATTTCATTTCTTCAGGATTTACATGAATAGCAAGCTACAATCCATTACATATGTATAGGGATCCCTAAGTCCAGCCCTATGTATGTTCTCTGGTTGGTGGTTCAGACTCTGAGAGCCCCAAGGGATCAGGTTAATTGACTCTGATGGTCTTCCCATAGAGTTCCTATCCACTTTGCCTGCAATCCTTCCTCCTATTCTTCCATAAGAGTTCCTAAGATCCCTCCACTGTATCTGTCTGAGACAGCTGCTGAGTGGAGCCCCTCAGAGTACAGCCATACTAGTCTCCTGACTTCAAGTTTAACAGGATATCATTAATAGAGGTTAGTGCTTGTGGGATTTGCCTCAAGTTGGGCAGGTTATTGGTTAGCCAGTCACTTAGAAGGGGGAATAGAATAGTCATAAGAGAGAAATGGAGGGTAGGAACTAGGAGAGAAGGCTATAGGGAGGGGAATGTGGGATTCAGCATCATGTGTGAGGGAGGACAGGAGAGATGGCTAGATGGCCATGCAAATACATGGATTAGAAATCTTCAGCTGACAGGGTGAAGATGTGGGGAGGGTCATCTCCAGGAAGAGACAGAGACCTGGGCTAAGGGGGACACACATGAATCTATGGGGATGATCTTAGCAGAGACTCAATATATTGGGGATATGGAACCTGAAGAGGCCATCTCCCATAGCCAGACCGGAAACTCATTGGAGCTATAGAGACAACAACCCTCCCACAAAACTTTCAACCCCAAATTTATTTTGTCTAAAAGTAATGTAGGAAGAAGGGGGGGAGGAGAGACTGATAAAATAATTTTATTGAAAGTTATGTAAGGTGTTAAAATAATCAAATGTGTACATAAAATAAAATATAATTTGTCTTTTAAATGAGTATTTATCTAAACATCAGGATCAAGAATAAAGAATGATAAATTGTGTATTTAAATTAGTATTTTTACTTTTAACTGTACATACTTTTGACTATAATTATTTAAACATAAACTATTCACACAAAATTAATATAAATATTATAAAAATTAAATATATAAATATTGAGTTTCTACCCTTAAAAACATGATGTAGAATTATTTTTGATGCTATTCATTGCATGAGTTTACATAAACCCTTTTAAAGAAAATGTTTCTCATAATTTCAAAAACAAAATAACTTCTCCAGATGCTCTGAAGACATACCAATATCTCAGAATACTACATTGAAGATTCAAAAACAGGCAGTTCATATTTATTTGTAAACCTAAGTATTTTAAGTGCTCAGAATGCCAACTATATCATGTTTTCTAGCCTTTAAGTATTAACTAAAAATCCCTTTTCTTATTGCTAGAATGAAAATCTGAACTTGTCCTAATATTTCCAATGAGCTCATTTAATATAACTACATTTTTTGTTATTCCAAAAATCAGATGAACTTACATCATGTATAAAACTTATTCTCTAATGTGTAGTAATACTTTCACAGAAAATTAATTAACAGTAATTTGTACAAATTACAAAGAAATATGAGAATGTAAATATTGGATAATTAAATTTCAGATATTTTATGACTTATCAAGACAGCTTAAAATTCAGGAAAATTAATAGATGATATATATACATTCTCAATACTTGACTTCCTGTTAAATATTGCTCAGTGACTACCACGGAAATGATGGAAGGTTTTAAGATGGCTCTCGTGTTGAGTTACAACTTGCTATTAATAATGTTGTCTCCTAAGTTTTTGGAACTCATCTGTGTATTTGTGTAAAATGGTCTCAGCATAGTGAAGAAAAGGAGATTATTTCTTACCATGGCATCCTAAGTCAATGAAATTGTCTCAGTTTCTACAACATGCATGGTCAATTTACAAGATGATTTAAATTTCAGTCTTCATCTTCTGTAAAGGTCCAAAAATAATGCTTGGAAGAATAGGTTGTTGTATATATGTTCCATTTAGGAAAGGGAATTTTTTTGCTTTTTATTCTCTCTACCTTTACCATTTGTGGGTGTCTTTTATCAGCATCTAATGCAAATAGATTTTCTCATATTAATATTGAAAGATGAATTCATTTATGAGCAATGAATCATGAGTCAGTTTAATTCAATGTCTATTTATCAAAACTGTACTGGGTTCTACCTTAGTCCTTAGAACCTGAGCCACTGTAACTTTTTGGCTATGCAACAGTGCCAGGAGTTGGTTTTATCTTTTGGACTTTAAATCCAAACAGAGCGTAGTTGTTTATTTATATAACAACTGTACCACTATTGCAAAAGTAAGTATGCCTTGCAAGAAAAGCCATTATTGAAACTCACAGGTTGAATAAGTGGGTACATATAATGATAAACTCTTCCACTAGTGTGGTTATTACCTTCTAGATTTATGAAAGCCAGACAGTAGGGATTTATCTTTTGGGTCAATACCAGTTTTATTTCTTCACTTAGTATCTTCTGCAAGTAATAGTTTTATACTTTTAGGAATTAAAAATAATATTTCCACAAAAATATACAATCTCAGGATATAAAAATTCTAACCATCTTGAAGAAATTAGACACATATGAAAACTTCTAATATTATGTTAATAAAATAATTAAAACTAAAAGAACATCCCAAAATCATTTCAAAGTATTTTAAGTGACAGTAAATATTTGCTATATTTCAGAAATAATTTTAAAAGTACAGATTAATAACTATGGTCATATATGTTAATTCTTTGTCACAGGTATTTCTAAACCAATCTTTAATTCTTTTTATTTTATTTTGTCTTTTGTGTGTGTGTGTATGTATGTAAATGTACGTTTGGGTGTGTGTGTTTGTGTGTATGTGTTTGTATGTGTGTGTCTACACTTGTGTTTGTATGTATGTAAATGGATGTATGTGTATGTGGTGTTTCTGGTGGATTCATTTGTATTTTTTGGATTTGGGAAAGAAGACAAGATGATCAAGCTATATTTGTGACATGTAAAGTTTTCTCAGAATAATTAGAAAATATAGTAACAGTCAAGTTTAATTTGAGGTGACCCTTCCTATATATGCTGCTTGTGATTCTTCAGTGTAAACAATGATGCAATGAAGATGGTGAAAATGGTAAGGTTGTCTGCCTTTTTAGAAGAAAAAATGGTACTCTATGGAATTTGAACTCAAGAAGTTTTTTATTATGTCGCATCTTCCATTTTCTTGTAAAGTAATACAACAGTAATTTTTGTTAGTCCTATCAATATCAATTTGCAAATATTGTTTTCATTAGATTCAATAAAGACTGGCTCCTGTAGCAAGTGCCCTTTACCTCATTGTAAATTAAGGTTAAGTAGGACAGGACTGTGCCTATTTGTTTACTAGCCACTCTGCATTTTTTAATATGATCATTACAACAAACATCATATAATTCCCAAGGTTTAAAATGTTTGTTGTTGACAGTTTGTAGGAAAATAAGACTTTGCCTTGCTTTAGGATAGCCTTAATTTAACGTAAAGAATGCAGTTCTTTTTTTAAATTTTCAACACACTACAGACCACTAACTTTCTTTCTTCTTTTTTTATTAAATTATTTTAGTTATTTAAAAATATTTTAGTTAGTTATATTCCAAAAGCTGCCCCTCTTCCCAGTCCCCCTCCTTGAGTACTTCACCCTTATCTCCCCTCACCAGCTGCCTCTTGGAAGGTGCTCCACCAGCTGCCCACCCACCTCCACCTCTCCCACCAGCATTCCTCTTCCCTGGGGCATAGAATTTCCACAGGATTAACCACATCTTCTCCAACTGAGACCATACAAGGCAATCCTTGGCTACACATGATCCTAGGACCACGGACCAACCCATGAATGCTCCTTGGTTTCTACCTTAATCTCTGGCATCTCTGAGGGGTCCAGATTAGTTGGCACTGCTGTTCTTAATATTGGGTCGCCAATATTAATACCCTTCAGCTCCTTCAGTCCTTCCTAGAACTCTTCCATATTGGTCCCCAACGTCAATGCAATTGTTGGCTGTAAGTATCTTCATTTGTCTCAGTCAGTGACTGGTAGAGCTTCTCAGAGGACAGCCATGCCAGGCTCCTGTCTGCAAGCATAATATGGCCTCAGTAGTGTCAAGATTTGATGTATGTGCCCACTCTTTCCCTCTATTAATTCAAAAGGTGATTAAAAGGAAACAAATGGGAAAGGAAGAAGTCAAGATATCACTATTTGTGGATGACAGATAGAAAAATCAATTTTCAAATTCATTTGGAATAACAAAAAACAAACAAACAAACATACAAATAAACAACAACAAATACCAGGATAGTGAAATCTATTCTCGAAAATAAGAGAACTTCAGGTGGAATCTACTCTATTTTTTTCCTGCTACAGCAATAATTTTGAAGACAGGGAGTTTTATTGGAAAGAAGACAGACAAGTACTTGATTGACCAATGCCACTCCCCTACTATGTTCAGGAATCCTTCATCATCTTTAATTCAATTCTTATTGGCTAGTGAAGCGCTTGTTCTTTCATGCTGTTATACTTAGTGTCCAGAGTATGGCCTGTATATACTTATATAATTGGAAAGGGAGCAGAGTGAATATAGGAAAGATGAGAGCACTGGAGGAAGCAAAGGGAGAGGGATATGATGCGATACACTGCATATATTTTAAAGTAAAATGTTGAAAACAAAAAATGAAGACATTAAATCTCAGACTCTCATGGAAAGCTGCCAGGTAGAATTAAATCTCTCTAAGCTGCTGCTATTCATATGGGTAAAATATAACTTTCTTTATTAAAATTCTGCTTTGGAAAGTAAAAGCTATGGTAGTATAATAGTTGTTCACATAATTGAAATATGGTACACTTGGAGATTATTACCTATTATTAGCATAGATTTTAAACATATCTTAACTACCTATATACTAAAATATCAATAACTGTGGCTTCTGAATTTTAGAAAATATGAAGTAACCAGCCTATAATGCTGTTCACGGAGTAGACTAAACATTGTTAAGGAAATAAAGTTCAAATTAGGTCTAAAATATTTAAAATATCTGGGAATGGCTATGCTCTATGAATTCCAGCAAAGTTATTTTTTCTTTATGTGTGTGTGTGAGAGTGTGTGTGTGTGTGTGTGTGTGTGTGTGTGTGTATACAAAGATGTAATTCCCATTTGATAGTCAGTATACTGTTTTACTCAAAACATAATCTACTTATAGCAGCCACTTTTGGGAGAAATTCATTTATGGTGTATTACAGAATATTGTTGCCACTGTTATAACAGACATAGAGTTTACAGCATCCATAGGCAAATACACAGGTCATTTATTCTCAATTTCATCTGTTTTTTTTTTTGAGAACTGTTTATTTTTATTTTTTTAAACCTCTAGTTTGTAAAGTATTTAAAAGTCCTTTATGAAGGAAAAATAAGAATTTTAAATGTAAGTTACTGAGTCTTTGTTCTAATATGTGAAATCAGAATCAAATGAAATGTTAGAGCTACATAGTTTATACATATACAAATCTGATCCATTTAGTTGGGAAAAATATCATCAAATGACTGACATCTACAAATACAAAAATTTACATAAATGTTAAATATTTTTTCTAATCAAACATCTATATTGATTTTATTGGTAAATTATACTGATGAATATTGTGTGTGACATATACAAACACAGATTCTAAAACAATTTTAAAATTAACTGAAATGGGCAAAGGACAGAGATAAGCACTTGAAGTACCATCTTTTTTAATACATATTAACATGATCATTTTTTAAATATGAAAGTTGATTCACAATGTAAGATAGCATTTGATACTGTCCATTATAACTATTAGTAGTGGCAGGGGAGGAGACATGCTAGAAAGAGGTGTTTGACAGGAAATGAGGAAAGGCTCACTTACAAAGGCAGGAAAAAGCAATTTATTAACATTCTAATTACAAAACTAAATTAAAAACTGTAGTCTAGAAACATTTGGTATACTTATCCATAAGAGGATAGTGTTGTCCGATGCAATCCAAGAGCTGAAAGAAGTAGACATATGCCTTGTTCCTAACCCAGACCAACCAATCATTCAGATATATATATATATATATTCAGATATATATATATATATATATATATATATATATATATATATATATATATATATATATATACTTGCAAATGAAACTTACTCTTCTCCATGGAAGTCTCTTTGGGAAACAAATCATACTTAAGGTTGATTTGTGAATTCTAATCAATAGATGGCCAACCCTAAAAAGGAACTCAACAGTACTTTTAGAAGTTCCTTTTATCATGTGTGAGAAAGTTTTCATTTCCTCTTTTTTTCTTTTATGTTTTAAGTTTTAAATTTATTCTTATTTATTCTCTTCCCTTCCCTTTCTTTTCCCTTCCCCTTTCTCTTTCTCCTTCTCTCCCCTCCCTTCCCCTTCCATTATTCTCTGTCTCCTTCTCCCATTCTTTCTCTTCTTTCTCTCAATCTTGCAGCTCCACTCAGTATATATTACAGCTTGCAATTTTGTATTTCATATGTGAATCAAGAGTATGAAAATAGGAGAGTCTGTCTATATTTGTTTTTTTCTGTAAAAAGTTTAAAAATCTAGTTCTGTTTATTACCCACCTTTTTAAAATTTAGACAATCTTTCCCTTCTTCCAAAAAGCAAACAAACCAACACCCTTATGAATGGCCAGTTAACTGTTATTTGTGGATCTAGCTGTTGGTAGGTTGCTCATGCCATAATCTCACCTCTATGAACAGGTACGCAGCACTAATTAGACTCAGGAAGGTATAAACCAAAGTAAAATACAGAAAATGCATAGTTAGGAGGGAAATGGAATAAGGGCATTAAAAAGAGCTAAAGAGAAGGATGAATGAATAGGATCAAAACACATAAATTTTTCAAAGAATCTATTAAAACAAGAAAAAAGTATTAACATGAGTGTTTAATCTGTGTTTTTTTTTAAATAAAAATACGTTTCTTTAAAAAAATTCTTTTAAATTTTTAAAATTTTTCTCTCATATAATATATCCCAATTGTAGCCTCTCCTCCCAACTTTCTCAACTATGTTCATAGAAGCTTTATTCCTAATAGCCAGAAACTTGAAATAACTTCAATGCCCATTAACTGAAGAATGGATAAAGAAAGTACGCTACTTCTACACTATGGAATACTATCCACCTATTAAAACATAGGCATTATGAGTTTTGCAGGTAAATAGATAGAATTTGTGAATTTTTATCCTGAGTGAGATAACCAAGACCCAAAAAGACATGCATTGGTATGTACTCATTTATAAGTGGATATTAGCCATCAAATACAGGCTACCCATGCTACATTCCATAGTCCAAAAGAAGCTATACAAGAAGGAAGGCAAAAGGGAGGAAGGTTGAGTCTCACTCGGAAGGAGGAATATAATAATCATAACAGGCAGATGGAGGGATAGAACTGGGTTGGAGAGTGATCCTGTATAGTTTGCAAACATCACTGTATCCAGAAATGTCAACTATATTGATCCTGGCAGGTGCCCTTTTATTCTGTTTCTGACGAAGATTACAATAATGTTTTCACAGCCTCAGTCTGTTCCTTGACCGAGCCAGTTTTCTTTCCTTGTAGCCATATCATGTGGCTTTGTCCCAGTAAGCTAAGTGTGGGTGCTTACAGCTGAGAGGAGTTTCAAATAACTGATTTGTTCATGGAAAAATTAATAAGTCCAGAGGTACTAATTATTTTAATCATTCAGCCCTGCTATCTCAAATAAATCAATAAAATGGCAAAGCTCTACAGGTCTGCAACAAAATATTAAAATCTGATGAAAATGTTTTATGAATAATAAAAATAATCTTACATAACAGTTATTATTGATAAAATTATTAGCCGGGCGGTGGTGGCGCACGCCTTTAATCCCAGCACTTGGGAGGCAGAGGCAGGTGGATTTCTGAGTTCGAGGCCAGCCTGGTCTATAAAGTGAGTTCCAGGACAGCCAGAGCTACACAGAGAAACCGTCTCGAAAAACCAAAAAAAAAAAAAAAAAAAAATTATTACATATACTTGTGCTTTATAACATGCACGTGACTTTTTAAAATATAAGGATAAACATTATATTCACTCTGTAGATTCAGGAAAAATATTTAAGCTGATCTTACTTCAGGCCAACTACATGAGATAAAACTCATACCTGAAACGGTTTCAGTAACCAAGAACCTGAGACTAGATAGACTAGGAACCAAGGACTAAATTAAATAATATTGATCTTAAAAAAATGATAAAATAATTTAGTAATAAAAACTAATCCCAATGCTGAGTTCATCATAGATCAGTGCCTTATTCAGTTGTCATCAAAGAAGCTTCCACTTGCAGCCAAAGGTAAGAAATTTAGAGATCCATAGCCAAACTTTATCCAGAAAGTAAGATATTTGGAAACTCAACACTAACTAGGAAGTCTTCATCAAATCCCTCCCCTAAGGACTTCAAGGAACTCAGTGATAAAGGAAGTAAGAAGAGTATAAGAGCCAGAGGGGATGGAGAACACCAAAAGACTGAGAGTTTCTAAATCTTCATGATTAAAGCTCATTGGGAAAAAAAGAAATAGAAGCTTCATGTACAAGTCTGCGCCAGATCTTCTGTGCTTACATTTCAGCTTGCAGTTTGTTTTTTTTTTTATGGGATTCCTGAATGTGTTAATAAGTTAGTGCCTGATACTTTGGGACTACTTTCCTTCTGTTAGTCTTTCTTGTACAATTTTGATGTGATAGTGTTTAGTTTTTGCTTTTTTATTTGTTTGTTTTTGTTTCTGTTTTTGCTTTTGTTTTTGTTTTTCAAGATAGGGTTTCTCTGTTATAGTCCTGGCTGTCCTCGAACTCACTCTGTACTGTAGACCAGGCTAGCCTCTAACTCAGAAATATGCCTGTCTCTGCCTTCCAAGTGTTGGGATTAAAGGTGTGCGACACCACTGCCCGGCTTGCTTTATTATATTATAATTTATTATGCTACATTAATTAATTAATTTATTAATTAATTAAAACCTAGCAACTAGGGATTATAGGCATAGAAAGAGAGCAACAATTCCCACTTCAAATGGCCAGTAAACATCTTCAACAAAATTATAGAAAAAAACCTCACTAACCTAAAGAAAGAGATGACTATAAGCATACAGCAAGCCTACAGAATGTCAAATAGATTGGACTAGAAAAGAAATTCCTCTTGTCACATAATAATTAAAACACTAAATGCACAGAATAAACAAAGAACATTGAAAGCAGTAAAGAATAAAGGTCAAGTAACATATAAAAGGATGGGTAAAAGGAGACCCATCAAAATTACACCAGATTTCTCAACAGAGACTTTAAAATGTAGAAGATCTTGGGCAGACCCTAGGAGAACAAAAATACCAGCCCAAGCTACTATACCCAGCAAAACTCTCAATTACTATAAAGGGAGAAAACAAGATATTCCATGACAAAACCAAATTTAAACAATATCTTGTTGCTAATCTAGCCCTACAGAGAATAATAGAAGGAAATCTCCAACATAAAGAGGGAAACTACACCCAAGAAAAAGCAAGAAACTAATCTCACAACAAACCAAAAAGCAGAGAACCACACAAGCATAATTCCACCTCTGGCAATAAAAATGACAGGAAGCAACAATTATCGGTCCTTAATATCTCCCAACATCAATGAATTCAATTCTCCAATAAAAAGTTTCAATTTCTTGTTTCTTACAAATATACTATTTTTCTTACCAAAATTGGTCCTACACATGGACAAAAAAGAATGGAGACAAAATTAATAAAAGTTAATTATGAAATAAAAGTTAATTATGAAATAAAAGAATGGAAACAAAATTAATAAAAGCTGCCTTAAGTTGTTTTGTTCTTCAATTTGTTGGGAAAGATTGCCTTGGTGGACAGTCAAAAGATCATGAGAGTGACGGAATCTCAGTTTTGTAATATATCTAAACTATTCTTATGTAAGTGTAACATAAATTGGCCTCCATCTATTCCCATCACTCACCTGCCAGTTTGAATGCTTCCATAACATTACAAAAATCTGTCAAGCATTCCAAACCAATTACACACTGGATGTCGAGTTGTCATGCCTGCGGTTCTTTGACTCCACTAGGGAATCTCATCATCTCCTTTAAGCTAAACGTATATCATACTATAAGGCAGGTTTTGCTGATATGATTACAGTTTCATAACCATAATTCTTAGATACCCAAAACAAATGATTATCTTTGGCCACGAAAATTATCAAGGCCACGAAATAATGCCCTGAGGGATATATTCTATTGTTCATGTTTCTGTATTTTTTAATTGATTTTTCAAAGAATATTCCATCTATTATTTAACAACTTTACCTTTATATCAAAGAATGCTAAATAAATTAAAGGACTTATCATGGAAGTACAATGGGAATATGTGAATTAAGAAGTATTCTAGAGGACGCCGGTCAGATTCCTCCAAGTGATTGGAGCCTTGCATTAAGCACGCAAGCCACTCGCAATGTCGAAGTCCAAGTATGTGTCCAATCTCATGGGTTAAAGTCTTACAGGATCGCAACAGCAAAACACTAGTGATTTCAGGGATATAATAGTTATCAAAAATGGAATAGTCATTGGAAGATGTTAGATGTGGAGTCCTCTAAATGTTTGCCCTATCTGTTTACGGAAGCTGCAGAGTGCTATTGGCTTCAATATTGTGGAAAGATACAAAGCACTGGTGAAGTGGATTGACAATGAATCTTGTGACGAATCAGGAGCAACTCCGAAAAATAGTTCTGAGCACGTGCATTTGCCGAAACCTGTGGAAGCCTTTAAGGATTGGAGAGAGTGGATAATCAGATGCATTGCTGTTCTTGAAAAATAAGGACTCTGAGACAGGAATAATTGAAATAAATACTAGCACACTAAAAAAAAAAAAAAAAAAGAAGTATTCTAGAATAATTTCCCTAAGCATTAGTGTAAGCATAATACATGTTATGTGTTAATATCCCATGTTTTAGTTAATCACTTTTAGTAGCTTACAATGAATTGTAAGTCTTATTGACCAATAATAGCAAGACAAGTGCTTTGTACTGAGAAAAAATTTAAATATTCACAGCTATGATAAGGCTGAATTTTGAAATATTTTGATGAAATGAGTAAATGATGAGAAAATTATTAACTTCAAAAATAAAACTGTAATCAGTACATATAAGAGAATTATTAAAAGAGCTATAAAATATAGTCCATGGCTTCAATATATCTGTATGGTATTCAATTTAGGACTAAGTACTGATAATTAAATTAGTGATAGAAGAATTAAGGATGATAAAGACATGTACATGAACTCTGCTTTAACACTTAATGACAAATACTGATAATATTATAATTATCTTTTGTGGCCTGAAATTAATGGCCTATATTGATACATTTCTTATGTATAGAACTCATTGTAGCAACAAGTATACAAGAACAGAATTTTACAAATGGTCTTTATTTTTGTCATAGCTTGTATTTTATATATTTCTAAATGTTGAAAAGTTTTAATTACATTAAATCCAGAAGACATAGCTGATGCTTTTTATTATTTAAGTCCCCATAACATAACAAATATAACAATAAATTGACTTAATATAATGTTAGCATATTAGCATGAAGTATTTAAACTAACTTGTAAAAATTTCTTTGCAACAATATTGTTTTTATGAAGTATTACTGACCTACCATGCACTTATGGAATAACTTATAATCATGAGTTGCTGGTAAGATCAATTTATAGAATTTTATTAGTAAATCATTTATGCATTATACATTATTTTACATTTTATATTACATATACATATATATACATATATACTTACATTATATATACATAGTATACCTATTTATACATAATATATTAGACATTATTTTGGAATTTCATTGAAAAGCTATAATTTACATCAAAACAAATATGGTGAGTGAAACTGACTACTATAGAAATTTTGTTATTGGAATGTATCTGAGAATAAAATAGGAAGTTCTCATTAAAATAAAATAAATATTGGGAGGCAGAGGCAGGCAGATTTCTCAGTTCAAGGCCAGCCTGATCTACAGAGTGAATTCTAGGACAGTCAGGACTACACAGAAAAACCCTGTCTTGGAAAAATAAATAAATAAAAGTAAAAATAAGAATAAAAATAAAAAATAGGATTTTTAATTAAAAATGATAAACAATCTATAAGTAAAACAGAACATGACAAAAAAACCCCACAAGGAATCAAAAGGTGTATTTAATAAACAACGAGTACATTTTAGGAAGAATTTAATATATTTATATCCTGGTCACAAATGTGAATTAGAGAGTAGTTTTCAACTATTTGAAAATGACTATGCTCTCATTGGCCTGTCAATCACTAATTACACAAAACTATCTGGCAAGGTAACTAAAGGAATGATTCTGTCTTTGTCCTCCAAGTATTGAAATTACAGGCATATGTCCTTAGTCCTTAGAGTTTTGCATAGATTCTAAACTAAGGGCCTCATATTTGGAGACAATCATTTTACCACTAAACAACATCCATAGTTACCTCACTAACTATTTCAATAAATAATATGTGACTAGTGTTCTTCAATAAAGATGTCCATCTAGATTTAAGGATTCATCTAGATTAAAATACATTCTTGGTTAGACATAAAGAAAAAAATTAAAAGACAAAAATTCTTAGGGTCTAACTTGAAAAACATTTAAAGTTATTAAGAATGAATTTAATTACATACACTAATAACAACTGAGAATGTTATTACATATACAAAGAATGTTACAATGTTACAAATATTAATTATTATTCATTCATTCAAGAAACTAACATTTTGAGATGAGTTAACTAAGGCAGATAATTTACTACTCAATTAGCCTATTAGAGAGGAGAGGATAAACAATATAGTTTCTCCAAAAATGCCATAGCATTAAACCACCAAAAGTTCTTGCCATTTTATTGTTAAGTTTGATTTTCAAGTCACAGCATATTGTATCCTATATTTCAAATCTAGGCTGTGGAATGAATTACTAATTTTAAATTGTAGCAGTTGTGGCCACCGAAGTCACCACAATTCCAGACACAATTAAACATTGTATATACATATTATACCTATTTATACATTTGAAAGAGCTATTTGTAATCAGAAAATACAGGGCATCCAGGTACATTTTTCTATGGAGAGAATGGTGTGAGACCTCTCTTAAACGTGTTGGAGATTGATGAACATAGTGCTTCTATATGTCAAAGGAGAAGGAAATGTATAGGCTTTGGAAGTTACAAACTGTTTTTCAATCAATAAAGTAAAAATAGAGGTTTAAAACAAACAGAAAAATAGAAACTATTCTTTAAATATTGATCAAAGAAAATAAATGAATTTTCAAAAATTTAACTATTACGTAACAAAGGCACATGAGCAATGCAATAAAATAAACTGACTTTAACTCTGATCAAGTTGACAATAAACTAATGGTGGCAAATAGTTCCTTACACATTTTAAACTTGATTTTTTTTTTATTTTCACTTGTAGGTTTGACTTCACTTGTAGGTTTCATTTGTAAGTTAACCTTAAAGTTCTTTACTCCTTCATAGATATTAGATTTAGTTTCGATATTTAAAACTTGAAACAAAATATTGATAGTCTCTTTTTATTGGGGAATTGAGTCCATTGATATTAATAGATATTAAGGAGAAGTAATTGTTGCTTCCTGTTATTTTGTTGTCAGAGTTGGAATTCTGTTCCTGTGGCTATTTTCCTTTACTTTTGTAGGAAGATTACTTTCTTGCTTTTTCTAGGATGAAATTTCCCTCCTTGTGTTGGAGTTTTCCTTTATTATCCTTTGAAGGGCTGGAGCCTGATATACCTGTCTCCTGAGAGGCTCTGACAGTACCTGACTAATACAGAAGTAGAGGCTCACAGCCATCCATTGGACTGAGTACAGGGTCCCCAGTGAAGGAGTTAGAGAAAGGACCCAAGGAGCTGAAGGGTTTGTAGCCCCTTAGGAGGAATAACAATATGAACTAACTAGTACCCTCAGAGCTCCTAGGGAGTAAACCACCAACCAAAAAGTACACATGGGGGGACTAATGGCTCCAGTAGCATATGTATAGCAGAGGATGGCCAAGTCGGTCATCAATGGGAGGACAGGCCCTTGGCCCTATGAAGGTTCTATGCCCCAGTGTAGGGGAATGCCAGTGCCAGTAAGTGGGAGAGGTTGGGTTGGTGAGCAGGGGGAGGGGGGAGGGAACAGGGGTTTTTGTTGTTGCTGTTGTTGTTTATTTTTATTTATTTTATTTTATTTCTTTTCTTCAGAGGGGAAACTGGGAAAAAAGATATCATATGACATGTAAACAAAGAAAGTATCAAGTAAAAAAAAAAAAAAAAAAAAAAAAAAAAAAAAAAAAAAAAAAAACCAGCAAAAAAACCCAACAACAACAAAAGAAACCCAAAAGCTCAGGGAAGAGGAGGTAATTTAAGAGAGGAGGAACTGGCTACATTACATATATCCGTATCGGAACTTAAGGAATGAAAGATTGAGAAGCATGCAAATTTTCTTCAGCCAAGAGTACAAGGAACATGTAGGGGAGGCGTCTCCAGAGAAAACAGTTGACTCTGGCTTAGGAAATATGGAGTGTTGGAAGGTGGGCCAGCCTGCAGGAACCCCGCCTCTAAAATCAGAAAGGTTTCTAGAGCCTTCATGTATTCTGCCTATGTAAACACACATGGAACTTAAGATTGCTCTTATGGTGGGATGTAACTATCCTTTGCCTTGATAGACATACACTTCTTGGGATCATGGAATGGATGGCTTGCTCGTAACCTAGCAGGTCCCAGAGAAGGGTGTCACCTTCTATCCAACTCTCCAGGATCCTGGCAGACAAGACAGACATCTCGTGCTGCTGGAGACTGGCCCATAGAACATACTCTTCCCTTGAGGCCCTGTTTGCTGCCTGCTAGAGAAGTAGTTTAGGCTCATGTCCAAAATGGTTCAGTAAGAAAATCAATGGCCAGGGGACATTTTAACCATTTTATAGATGTGAAAAGACTTTACAGTTAGTTTACCCAAAGAAACTAGTTCCATTTACTTATCTGTAGGAGTGTAGGTCACATCTGTCAGCTAAATTGCTCTTTCCTGTCTAATGCCACCTCAAGAATAGACGCATCTTTGTTCCAAAAAAAAAAAATAAAGACTTGAAACACAAAATGTGTATTCAAAATTATAAACAACTGGCTATGCATACTTTTGTCAGAATTTATTTGAAATCTTATTGCCACGATTATTTCATAACATTACATTTTCTTAGCATGAGGTGTCTCAATTATAATTAAAATATTTATTTTAGTTGTAATCTGATTACACAAAGATGTTTTAATCCTTTATTATGTTTGTTTCATGTTTAATCTCAGATTTAGATAATAAACACAAGCTTATCAGATATTGAAATGAGACACCACCTGTACTTTTGATGTTTCTGCTTTTTAATTAGTCATAAAATTTGGCATAAATCACTACAATTTATTCAAATTGGATATGCAAGATTATGTAACTAAACCACATCAGGGATTAGTGGAAATATTGTAAAGGAAGTTACTTTGCCACAAGAGCAAAGTCATTTAAAATATATGAAACCGAAAGGGAATGTCAGCTGTTCAGAAAATGTTTTCTGTGAAAGTGTCACATAGCTACTTAATAGAGTAAGATAATGTGATTATCTGTCTGTCTGTCTCTCTTTCTCTCTCTCTCTCTCTTTTTGTATATATGCATACATATATCAAAGGAATACATTTCTTAAATCATATAACTGATTGTATCTTAATTGTAACTTAACATGTGTGAATATATGTGTATTTTATGTGTTGTATTTTAATTTTACTTTTATATATAACATTTTAATGTTACTTTTACAAATTATGCATAGATAATAGATAAAATGAATTTGTAAATTTATCTCTATTTTTGCAAACTATTTACTTAGAATGTTACAAATTAGAAATTTTACAATAAAATAAATAAAATGAAAATCACTACATAGTTAAACAAATAAACATAGATATTTCAAATTGTTACATAGGTAAGTATAAAAAAGAAAGCAGGTAAAAATTATAAAAAAAAGAAGGAAATAGACTGATAAATTATTATTATCATATATTAACTTTGACTCAAATAATATGATATAATCATAACTAAAAATTACTGAAAATGCATCCACTGTGAGGCCACTGACTTATAATGGAATTCCTTAAAAGTAAGCACGTTTTTTTTCTTTTTTCTTTTTGGTTTTTCGAGACAGGGTTTCTCTGTATAGTCTTGGCTGTCCTGGAACTCACTCTGTAGACCAGGCTGGCCTCGAACTCAGAAATCCGCCTGCCTCTGCCTCCCAAGTGCTGGGATTAAAGGCATGCGCCACCACTGCCCGGCAAAAGTAAGCACTTCTTAAAGCAACAAACGTAATTTTAACATTGATCTATCATGGAACTATTATCAATAAATTGAATCTGGTTATTTATTTTATTATCAATGTACTTGTACTGGAAATCAGATAAACAAAATGATGTGACTCAAAATCTGAATATGTAAAGTTTAATATTTCAAGTAAAATATAGTATGACATAGTATATTTTAAGTATATTTAAGGAATATTTAATAACCTGTTGAAAATGGTTGATCACATTATCACAATGAACTAATAACAAAAAAAAATCCATGCATGTGTAGCTAATAGCTGAAACTATCATGCAATAAAAATAAGAAAATTATAAAATTGGTCATTGTAGCCTTTATGCATTCTCTGTAAAGACTGAGTTGCACTTGCATTTGATCCTTGTTTTGAATAATTTGACCTGGATTTAGTTGACTTACTTGAACTGACATTTGATATTTCGTTGTGGTAATACATCACAATTTTATAACACATTTAACTTAGGTCATAGAATTTTAATTGTTTGAAATGACTGTAATCAATTTATTTATTAACTGATATATTTTTTGTTCTTAGAAACATTCATAAAACTAAAATTTATAGCTCCAAATAACATTAAACTTTAGAGGTTTTGGGCGGGGCGGTGGTGACGCATGCCTTTAATCCCAGCACTTGGGAGGCAGAGGCAGGCAGATTTCTGAGTTCG